>NW_018736499.1:0-45864 GCF_002204515.2 Aedes aegypti
TGGAAATTTCCCACCGAAGCCATTTCACTGTGCATGCAATGAGTCCTTCTACCTGCAGCCTACTTAAGGAGCTTGCGTGCACAGATTCAGTATTCAGTATCTAGCCGTTGTATGGCACGCGAATAAACCGTAGTAGTTCGAAAACCGATACCAAAAGCGTTTCCCTCACCGAAAGCAGCCCAACCTAGTAGTCCTTTTCAGGACTGTTGTTGCGAAATCATATTCACAGTCTGAGCTATCGACACCCCAGGCATTCCTTCAGGAGAAGGAATTGGCCGATCATCCCTGGCATTCCGAAGAGGAATTGGCCGATCATCCCTGGCATACCGAAGAGGAATTGGCCATCGAAGCAGGGATCCTTCAACCGAAAGGATTGCCCTCGTCAACTACTGTCCGTGATCGGACATTTTGGTCCTTCGAGCCGGATCTGCGTGATCCACATCCAGCGTGTTGCACCCGCAACCGTGGCTTGCAAACAGCCCATCGTTCCCATTGTTCCCGTCGATGCTCAGCAGAGTTGTTTGGAAAAATATTCCTTGCTGCTTCGATGAGGGAAATTGCCCTTAGTTGAGTGCGAAAGTAAGTCGCGAGTGAAAATCGTAAGTGCGAAAGTAAGTCGCGAGTGAGAAACATTTCGCGAAACGTGAGTGCAAAACAGAGTGAAAAACTGTTCCGAGATTGCGTGGAATCATCGCCGCGGAAGTGAAAATCGATCAACCAGTGCGAAAAGTTACCACGTGTGCAATTCGTTGAACGTGTTCGAACACGTTAGTACCTGTCGTCGTGCGGAAGCGAAACGCACCATCGCCGTGTTCGATGCCGATCGAGCACACACCAACGAAAACCGACCAGAAGGAGAGGATGGCGGAGCTGAAATCGCTTGTTCACCTACGCGGACAGGTGAAAGCGAAAGTGACGCGCATCCGCAAATCCGTCGAAGAAGCATCCGGAGCAGGAGCAGTGCAGTTGGATTTGATCCAGCTGAAGCTATACCAGCGGAATTTGGAAACCCACTACAGGGAGTACTGTGAGTTGCATCGCCAAATTGTGACTCTGACGCCCGCCGAGAAGCTGATCGAGCAGGATGAAGCGTACATCGTGTTCGAAGCCCAGCACAACGAAACCTGCATGCTAGTCGAAACGCTAATCCAGTCTATGACCGACACCACCGACATGAGACTGCAACGAAGAAGCCAGCAAGAAGAAGCACCCCGCATCATCGTCCAGCAGCAACCGCTGAAAGCACCCATCCCCACGTTTGATGGGAAACCAGAGAACTGGCCACGCTTCAAGGCCATGTTTCTCGATGTGATGAGAACCTCCACCGATTCCGACGCCATCAAGCTCTACCACCTTGATCGAGCATTGATCGGCAGTGCAGCGGGAATCATCGATGGTTGCACCATGCAATCCAACAATTACGCCCACGCATGGAAGCTGCTGGAAGAACGATTCGAAGACAAGCGCCTCATCGTAGATACTCACATCTTGGGTATGCTACACCTGAAGAAGATGACCCGACCCAGTGCAAAGGAGCTCCGTGAACTGATCGACGATGTAACCCGGCACATCGACGGTCTGACCCTGATGGAGGAGCAAATGCTTGGAATGTCCGAGCGTTTCGTCGTGAACCTGGTTGCGACAGCGTTGGACAACCGAACCCGGATGGAGTGGGAATCCACGGTGCCCCACAAGCAAATTCCCACCTACAACGAGACCATGGACTTCCTGAAGAAGCGTTGTTCAATCCTCGAGCGATGTGAAGACGCAATCGAGAAGCCCACCGTGAAGCCGATCCCAGCGAAGAGTTCCAGCCAAATGAAGACCTTTGCTGTTACCGAACCAGCAGAACCGACCTGCCAAGTGTGTGGCAACGGAAGCCACCCAATCTTCAAGTGCGACGCCCTCCGCAAGATGTCCGTTCCTGAACGAGAAGCCAAGGTAAGAGAGCTCAAGTCTTGCTTTAATTGTTTGCGAACGGGTCACAGGAGTAGTGCGTGTAAATCCATCTTTAACTGTTGGAAATGTGAAGGTCGACACCACACCCTTCTCCACCCTAACGAATCTGATGTGTCTCCGCCCAAATCCAGATCCGATGATTCGGATTCCAAAACAAAACCCCATCTAATACAGTCCACTTCTGCCGTCCATCCCACCAAGAAAGTCCACCATATGTGCAACAGTCTCTTGATGACCGCAATGGTTCAAGTGTTCGATGCCAATGGTAAAATTCAGCCTTGTCGAGTCTTCCTCGACAGTGGTTCCCAAGCAAACATTGTTTCACGCAAACTTGTCCAAACCCTGAAACTCCCTCGGCTCGCAACAAAGGTTGATATTGTTGGAGCCAACAACCAAAAATCATCCCTGTCAGAAGTAGCAAAGCTTAGAATCCAATCTCGTTGTTCCGACTACAGTGCGCAGTTAGAGTGTCTTGTTACCGATCAAGTCACTGGCCCAATACCATCAGCTCCCATCGATATCAAATCATGGGACATTCCGCCCGGATTTGCCCTTGCCGATCCAAATTTCCACATTCCCGGTGAAATCGATCTCCTCATTGGCATTCAGCACTTCTTCAAGCTGATGATGCCAGGACAAATCAAACTCTCCGACGATCTTCCTATCCTCCAAGAAACCCGTCTTGGATGGGTGGTCACTGAAGCTGTTAATTCTGCTCGTCCTAAGCCAGAAAAGTACACAGTTGGTGTACAGTCGTTAACCGGTCAAGCAAATCCCTCCTGTCAAAACTATCCGCCCCGTTGTACAGTGTATAGTCCCACAGATGATCTCTCCCTCGATCCACCTGATATTCCGTCTTTCCCAAAACGATCGATCTCTCGAAAACAAAGTCCTGTATACCCGTTTGTTTCCCAAATACCTCGAAAATACCAATACATGAAACAGATCCGTCCAGTCCACAAAAACACAAGTTGGTCATTACCAATCCAAGTTGAATGAGCCCCTGAATCAAAACAGTCACAAAATCCTCCCAACCACAAACTGCTGAAAACCCGCTTTACGATCTTCTGCTGGAATCCCGACAGTCTTTAGTGAATTCCGTTCTTCCCCCAATAATCAAACCGTACGTCTAGTTCGTCCACACTACTTTTTAACCAGAATCAAACCGTTACAACCAAACCCACCGTAATCAACCCAGGACAACAACGGTCCGCTTTCGTTAATACCGTTAATGTAAGTGATTCCGCTAATCTGTCAGATAACCAGCCAGTAATGAATCCCAAAATCGCTGTAGATCAATGCCTTTAAATCCATCCGTTTCACACTTTTCGCTTGCGGGAGAATGTTCACGCACAACGCGAACAGTGTGCAACATTTTCAACCTGATCAGTTCAGTCATCGTTTTCACCCTGTTGTTGATCCTGTTATGTAATCCATTCCCCCCTATTCCCATTCATGTAAAACAAGCACATAAATAACCTCGAGTCGCCGCGAGTATTTCGGCTACCACCACTAACCAAAAACCCTTTCCTACCTGAACCACACACCACACACACCACACACTACTCCACGCAACCCAACCGACTAGCTTGAGCTCTCCATCATCACACCACCCGGACCACCGATTGCAGCATCCAGTACATAAGACAGTGGAAATTTCACACCGAAGCCATTTCACTGTGCATGCAATGAGTCCTTCTACCTGCAGCCTACTTAAGGAGCTTGCGTGCACAGATTCAGTATTCAGTATCTAGCCGTTGTATGGCACGCGAAATAAACCGTAGTAGTTCGAAAACCGATACCCAAAGCGTTTCTCTCACCGAAGCAGCCCAGCTGGTAGTCCTTTGCAGGACTGTTGTTAAGAAATCATATTCACAGTCTGAGCTATCCGACACCACAGGCATTCCTTCAGGAGAAGGAACTGGCCGATCATCCCTGGCATTCCAAAGAGGAATTGGCCGCCCGAAGCAGGGATCCTTCAACCGAAAGGATTGCCCTCGTCATCTACTGTCCGTGATCGGACAGGCAGAAGTTGGTTCTCTGGTCAACTGGCATCGGATCACCCGGCGCAACTACCACCGTGTCGACTGGGGTCGATTCCAGCGGTGTGTCGACGCCAACATCCGATACGAGACTCCTCTGGCGTCCGTTGAAGATATCGGACCGGCAGCTGCAGAGCGTTGGCATTTCGTCAGCTCACACAATCTACATTCCTAGTCCACACAAAGCTGCTGTCTCCGAACATTCAGCTAACCTACAACGATCTCCCAACGACTTCTCGGATTAGTTGGAGATCACTGCTGACGAATTGCTGGCCTATGTCAAAACATCCAAAAACATGAAGGCCCAGGTTTCGACAACATCCTGAACATGGAGGTCAAGCAATTGAGTCTCCAGTTCTATCAACATGTGCACTGATTTTCAATCCGACTTAGCTACTTCCCTTCGTCTTGGAAGTCAGCAAAAGTCATCCCCATCAGGAAACCTGGGAAGGATCCTTCCTCCACCAAAAGCCATCGACCCATCAGCCTTCTCTCAGGGTTATCAAAGCTTTTTGAAAAAGCAATCAACAGACGGCTGCTTTTGGCAGACGATCAAAATGACATCTTACTCGAAGAACAGTTTGGCTTTCAACGCGGTCCTTCAACCGTGCACTAACTGACTCGAGTAACCAACATTCTTAGGCGGAACAAGTCCCTCGCTAAATCCTCTGCCATGGCGTTGCTCGATGTTGGAAAAGCATTCGACAACGTCTGGCATGACGGTCTGGTGTATAAGCTGCACCGATTCAATCTTCCCACCTATTTGGTGAAAATCATCAAAAAACTGTCTGTTTGACAGGACGTTCAGGGTGTTCTTTAATGGAGTCAACTCAGACCCACTCAACATCCCCGCAGGTGTTCCACAGGGACGTATTTTAGGTCCCTTACTATACAAAATGTTCACCTCGGACGTGCTGGACTCAGCTGGAAGATCTGTATCAACGCGGCGAAGACCCAAGTCATCCTCTTCCCCTATTCCAAATTTCTTCTGAAGCCTATGGTGGACAAGATTTTCACAAATCCTCGACCAGTGGGATTTGAACCCACGACATTAAGCTTGGTCTTGCTGAAAAACTTTGCGGCTATTTGTGCCCCTGTCAGTAGATGCAGGTATGAAAAGGATGCAAACCTGGCCATTTTGTATGAGAAATTTAACACGAGACTCATCTGCATAAGCCAAAGCATCATTCTAATGTTTCATTGCATTTTCTTTATCATGTCAATTATTCTATGCAGTTCAACTAATTTCACAAATAGGGCAATGACATGCCAATAAACTTCAGGCCATCGAGCTTAGGTATACGTACAAAAAGCTCTACCAAGCTGCAAACAGCCAACAGCGTTCGGCTAAACTGCTGTCTTTCGTTCTCTTTTTAACGCGTCTAATTTCGCGTGTGTAATCCCTAACGCCTCACGTTCATGCGATTCTAAATTGCACACCGTTCCACCGCCGCATTGATGTGTGCTCCTTTTTCAGCACTAACGTCTGCAACTTACGTTTCCATATAAACATAATGTCATTGCTCCAGTGCTTTCAACAACAATCCGTCCACGGCAACATACCTGAGGTTTATGGTTTTAACCTCCATGCTCTCCTGTGCTGCTTCGTTCCATGCACGCTCCCAGTGGGTGATTGACATGGCATGGAACATAAACACCTGCTTCAGAGTGAGGCACATTCCACCCTTTCAGCAACCCAGATTCAGATTCATACATATAGACTGAGGTGGTCCATAAGGATTGATAAGGAAAAAATCGAATTGTAAAAAAATAAGTTACTTTTTCTGACGCGATGTTCCTACTGGAACAGGGCTTAGTTAAGTGTTGTTATGAGCACTTCCACAGTTGTTAACTGAGAGCATTCTTCGCCATTTGACCATTTTTACATTTATAGTTCGGACAGCTTCAAATTCCGGACACTCTTCTTTGTATGAAAAACATTTCACGCGAAATTTTTCCATTTTTAGCTGTTCAAAAGTTCTCAATTTCAAGGCTCGTTTAAGTAAACTTTTTCCATAAATATCTTTAAAAATTTATAATGCCCAACTACCTTAGATGTCTCTTTGGTGATTTAACGATTTCGATTGATTATTTGACTGTTCCATTAATGATTATCATGATCTGTCTGGAATTCGATTCAAAGTGTCCGGAATATGAGGCAAAAGTTTGGAAGCGTCCGGAATAAGAATTATGAAAAGGGCAGACACTTTGATTTATTTTAAATTATTGAAGTTGCGGAAGCGTATTCTTCACCCACCGTTCGAAAGTAAAGGGTTTCCGACGCACGATAGAGCTAAGGAATCATAGAGAATGATTTGTTTTGTATGCTCTATGCTGGGTTATATTTTCCTGAGTCCTTAAGTGTCCGTAATATGAATCAAAACGGTACGAAGATATTCTATGCTATGTGAATTCAAGAATACTTGCTGTACGAAAAGCTCTTCGACCAGTAGGATTCGACCCATGACCCTCAGCTTGAACTTGCTGTATAGCTGCGCTTTTATCGCTACGGTCTCTTCTTTTTCGATTGGAAGTCGTTAAATCAAAAATTAAAAAAAAATCATTGACTACTGGTGGTTCTGATCGTACATTTGAACAGTTCTTGGTCGGTTTTCCTCATACAAATTTCAAGCTCGTTTATCTTTACCTCAGAGTTAACGGATTCCGCTCAATATTTTCACAGTAGCTTCTGAAGGTCCAAATGAACAAACTTTGCAGAGTAGGGGGTTGTGTAACTTTAAATTTAAGTAATTTTATCATTATGGACCATCCTAATACAGACACATACATACACTCTGAGCTTTTCATTCATTGCCCGGGCATGACGTATGTGTAGTATAGCGAGCATGTCATGACATTGAAATGTGGATCGATTTTGTTTTGAATCGCTGGAAACGGAGCTACACACGCAAGCTCCCACATGCAACCGACCGACGGCAGCAGGTAGAATGGTATGAATTTTTCTTTCGCCAATATGAAGGTGGGGGTACAAAGGAAAATAAGAGGGAAATTGCAGTAGGGTTCCTATGCTTAATCTTAGCTTGTGAGGTTCTATAACTTCCTTGAATTAACCGTTAGCTGAAATTTTAAATTATTTTTTCATTAACCAGCTGTCTAAACTGCAAGAGCCCGATGTTGAAAGCACTGTCAGTTAAGTAAAACACCTACCCTCGGTAGGTATCGGTCGTATTTGACAACATCGAAGTGGCAATGCCTGTCAAATAGACCAAGAGCAGGCATTGCAGAATTCGTTCTCATCTGATTTTGAAGCACGATCAAAGCAAGCGATCAAAAGCATAGCATCGTTATCGGTCCATGATCGGCAATGTTTCGCAAGTTGTAATAAGCCTGACAAACAGAAGCATCGAAGGAGAGCCCCAAAGAGAAAACAATGATAAAACCCATTTTCCTCGCTTATTTACCATTGAGGGTAGGTGTTATACTTTACTTACATGATAAACAATCCCCGAACATCTGATAGGATTGGAGCTTGTTTAGGAAGGTTTTATCATGGACTGTTATCTTTCCGATTTAATCAGAGCTGTAGCAGTAGACGATAAACAGACTCTCATGATGTGCAGCAGACCATGATTGTTACAGGGAGGGATTAGTAGAAGCTTGGGAATTTCCAGAAATATGGAAAATTCATAAACTGCTACTTTTGCCGAAGCCAGGAAAACCGCCCGGTGATCCAGGATTAAATAGGCCTATATGTTTATTGGATACACTATTGGAACGGGATGATGAAATGCACAGAGAGCGTGAACGGGCTATCAGAAAGGCAGTTTGGATTCCGGAAAAGAAGGTCGACGTTGGATGCAATTTGGACAGTGCTGGAGAGGGCCGAGAAAGCATTGAAACAAATGCGTAGAGGGAATCGTTACTGTGTCGTGATCACGATAGATGTAGAGAACGCGTTCAACAGCTGGCGATTACCACAGCGCTACACAGAATGCGAATTCCCGACTACTTGTGCCAGATTTTGAAGTGCTACTTCCAAAACCGAGTACTGAAGTATTAAACCGACGCCGGCGTCGGGATACAACTCCTCGTATTGTAGTTGCCGAAATCCACACATTACCTTCAGCAGTGGAGTTAAAAGATCAGGTCCCGTTAGTAGCATAGAGTTGAGGGATGTTTCTCCTACCTGCTGCTGCATCCCACACAATGCGTACTTTTCCCGGTTTACGCGGATGCTGGACGACACCCAGAGGGAGATACCAAACATGGCGTGCATCCGAGTCACAAAGTTCATCTTCGGTAGCTTTGTGTGCATATCCACGTTCCAGTTATCTGCTCCAGAACATTTCTTCTTAGTTCTGGTTTACTGCGGAGTTTCTTCTCCAAACAAGCTAGACGACGCTCAGCCATCTTGTAACTATTAGGGAATTCGAAGTCGTCGCTTCTCCATAGTAGCCCACATTCGAACCTCCCGGACTCAGTTCGTCGAGTAGTCTGCGTCAAGAGCTGCCTAGCGCGCTGATCTTCGAGTGATTCCAAAGGTAGCATAGGGTTCACTCCAATGGACTCCACGGAAAAGTAGTCTTTAACGAGACTGTGAAGTTTCTCATCTTCAGTGCAGTTGCACACATGAAGCATTACGTTGGCACTACGTTGCGTTCCTCGTCCACCTCCGAAAATCGTCCAACCGAGTCGCGTTCTCGCTGCTATAGGCTCTCACGTTTGTCCAAGGTCACTTTCAACGATGCATTATCAAGACCAAAGAGAATGCAAGGCACTGCATTGGTGTAGCTTGTCACAGGCAGCCCTCGTAAATGAGGGAAATTATTGGATAATGCTTGATAATCCAGGCTTTGTTGAGGTAAGTCAAGGCGAGGCACTGTTTGTACCTCCGAGATGGCGTAGTGTGGTCCACCGTTAACGCCAGCAATGTTTAAATTCACTTGACGTGACGTTGGTTCCTTCCTAGTAACGCTTCCAGTCCACTGTATACAAAGCGTGCTAATGCAGCCGCTCAATCCCAGATCTTCCGCTATTTCTTCTTCGATCAAAGTGACATTCGATCCATCATCCAAAAATGCGAAGGTCGACACGGTTTTCCCATTGCTGGTAAGAAGGACGGGTGATACTTTGAACAGAATGCCGGCTTGGCGAGAGCAGTGAGCGGAAATGACTCCAGATGAACTTGCTTGTACAACGTTATCTGGCTTGGGATTCGCTGTATGAAGTAGCTGGTGATGAGGTTCCTTGCAGCCGTCCACTTCGCAGAATTGCTTACTTCGGCATGGCCACTTACCGTGACTGCCCAGGCAACGGTGACAGAGCTTCGATTGGTCGACAAGATGTCTTCGTTTATCCACGTTGTAGCTAGCGAACCTTTCGCAACTTCGGAGTTTGTGATCGGTTTTGTTGCACGAAGGCATGGCTTGGGAGCAGAAGACTCATTTTTAACTCGAAACTCTGTTTTCGGGTTTGAAACATAACCGGTTCTGTTGTCCTCGACGGTATGCGCATTCACAAAACCACCTTTCTCCTTCTTTCCTCGACGGTTGTCGTCGTAGTGGCTATCTGTTGGTAGCGAAACCTGACAGGCTGCACTCTTAACCGATGAAACGTAATCGCTGAACGCTTTCAGTGTCACGTGAGGAACTTTTTGTGTATGGAGCCCCCAGTCCAGTCGCAAACTTGGGGGAAGCTTCCCTACTAGCTCCGACAGCAGCATCGGATTTGAAAGGTGATTCTGCAGGTTTGCACCTTCAATGTAGGTTACCAGCTTCCTTACTTCTCGGCCAAAAGTGATGAAAGTTTCGAGCCTGTTCACGTTCGGCGATGGAGCGTGACGAATCTTCGCAAGCATGCAGTACACTAATTGTTCTGGTCGTCCACATTCGTCACGTAACGTCTCAAGAATCTCAGGGATCGCTGCCGGTAGAGTTAGTATACTTTGTACTTTCTCCCGAGCCGGCCCTACGAGATTTTTCTGCAATCTGGCTAAGTGCTCGTCTGGCTGAATCCCGCACATGGCCGTTGTGGACTCAAAAGCGTTGATGAACATTGGCCACTCCAAGGGATCACCCGAAAACTTTGGCAAATCCCGCGATACACTTGACGTGCAGCAAGCTGTTGAGCAGTCAAAACTACTGCCGAGTGTTTTGGGCTTGATCGTGCTGCGTTTGCGAGGCGTAGACTCCTGGAGCAGCCCTTACTGCTGTGCTTGATAATAGGTTTTGCGGAACTCCGGTGGATGCCGGAACATTTGGCCATCCAGGATACGATGGCTGATAGAAGCTCATCGGATATGAAGGATTGATAGGAGGCCCAACCGGCATCTGGTTGGCTGTCGAGGACTGTTGTTGCATGAAACTCGAATTGTCGTTTTGTTGCCACTGTGTCGGAAATGAGGGAGCTTGTTGTGACGAAGCATGTAGGTTGGGCGGCACATCATAGCCAATATGACGACCATTTTGACGTTGAGGCTGCTGCATCCGCGTTTGTTGCATATCTGCTGCCCCCGTCCGATGCAACCTTCACTACAATTTTGAGCAGGAGCATGACTATCCGTGCCTGGTAGCACTGACTCCTCCGGGCCTGACCCAGACAACCAAAATGTACGTATAACGAGGCTTTGTATGTGCAACATTTCACTTATAAGATGTCGCGAAAAGGCCTTTTACGTACAAAAGTGGAGACGATATGCGTGCATATATTATATGATAAATAATAACATACAATGCGAGTGTATAAATATTCCACCGAACTAACCTGTGATCTTATGCGACTTAACTTATGATAACAAATGTCGATTTGACAGCTGCTACGGATTGATTCGACTTACTTTGTACGAGTGTACGGGACGAAACAAAATCTACAAATGAACTCAGAAAACAAGTGTTTTATGCGAGGAAGCTCATCAATCTGACGAGTTTATCAACGGTGTTTTGCGAGTTTGATGTAATTAGTATGAATTAACGAGTTATAATGTGAACTTTCATGCGATTTCTGGTTGTCTGGGGACTGACGCGTCGGTGGAAGTTGTCGTTTCGGTGGACACGATGGATGTTGTCTCTGCTGGAACTGATCAAAGGCTTCTCGATGCGGTACTGATGATGATTGCTTAGACGGATTACTGGCATCCGCATTTATCACTGCTTTCGGTGGCTCAGTGGTGGCAATTGATACTTTGCGTGTTACGCTTGATTGAACCTCAGTTGTATGAGGGAGTATTCATGTGGCTTGTACATCGTTGGATGGACTGCTGATCACCCATCGGATGATAACGCGGAGCTGGAGGAATGACTCGTTGATTTGGGACTGTCAGTGCCAGGATTCCGGTGATGGTAACAATAGGGGTTGATGTTGCCGCTCCGGATTGTTGATCTACGGCCTTTGCAGGCGTGTCTTCCGACTGGTTGATCCAGATTCTTACCTCATTTCTGTAACTGTGACGACTTCTACCGCTTTGTCGGCTTCTAAAGCTAAATTTGCTTCCTCTTAGTCGCCTGGATTTCCGCCTCTATTTGGTGCTTCTCGGCTAAAAAGGCTCGTTCCCGTTCCGCTTGCTGCAGAAGAAGGCGGTCGTCCAAAGCTTTGGACTCTTCTAGTTGCTTCAGACGTAGTTGTGCACTAGAACTTCCCGAGCAGACTGAAATTGCCGAATTGCTACTGCCACGGCTGGAGCAATAGCCACAGCACCAGTGGATATTCTTCACCGAAGACGTCACTCCCGCACAAGTATAGTGAAACCAAGTCCCGCAGATGTCACAGGCGACCATATCCTCAGCGCTATCCGGCCGGTTGCATACTTTGCAACAGCTGGGAGACGGCACTCCAAAACTGCTCATGACTGGCTGGAATCTTCTTGGACAATATAATTTTCGAGAATGTTACAAAACTCCTTCGTAGTTCGGTGTTTCCGTAAACTCGACTAGAAATATACGTTTATTATTATAAATTCAGTATTTTTAAGGCCAACTTACAAATTAGTTTCTAAGCTACCCGATTTGTCCAATAAGCCTTCCAGTATCAGGTTATGAGGCAGTACATATGCTATGCAGTTCGTATGCTACAAAAAAGATGGCCTAATCGATTGATTCCATATGTTGCTTGATCCGTACTTACAAATCCGTACCAATAAGTTTATAATTTAGATTTTAAGAGAACTTTAGTAGATAAGAACTATCAATTTTAACTGTAATTTAAGGAATGATTTTACGTAAACATAAGTATTTAATGTTGTTGTTTTTAAGTTGCATGAATATAATTTTAGTAGATAATTAATTGCATGAACAACACTTCACAAACCTTGAATATAAGAAATAGATTACTAACGGATTCAGATGTAGATAATTAATAAGTTTAAGGAAATAAATCATATGAATAACATTAATATTTGGATTTTTCTTCAACTGTGCGACGTCATGCGGTCACTTGTGTTTAGTATTATCTCGGCCGATGTCTTCGTTGGGAGTCTGTCATCGACGTCATCGACGTGTCATTGGTGACGTACGACGCAACGCGTCGACATTCTTCCAGAACCAGACAAAGGGCCCAGCAGGCGTAATTCGCAACACAATTCTTCATGTACTAACACTAGATCTTAAGCTCTAATTAGGTTTTAAGGTAGATCGAATTCTAAACTACTTATTAATGAAATTTTAATGGAATAAAGACATTTTAGCATCGATAGTTCACAAGATATAAATGATTCTTCTTATAAGATTTGTTTTTGTTCGCCTCCTTTACGCAGCATTTCATTGGTTCACTGTAGTGGTCAATATGTGCTGACTACTGTGATGACCACTGTGAAATCGACCACAGAAGATCTATGGCAGAGGGGTGACGTGACAAGATGGATAGATATTTTTATTTTTTTCTGTGTTAGACAACACAACCATCCTAATTTGGTAAAACAAATTTAAGATTTTATTAACATTTTGTTAACAACATATTACATTTTATTTGCCGTAGCAGTTCAGATTTTTTACAGGTGAGTTGATTTCACCTTATAAGAGAAAAAAAAAAACGCTTTGAATATACTTAACCTAACTTAACCTAAACATATAACGCATTAATCGTGGCAATACAAGATTGTAACGATTTTCGCCTGAAATTATTAATTATTTTATTTGACATTTGTTCCAATGTTTCAACATTGGATATTCTATGTAACTCATTGATACTATACCAGGGAGGGTTTATGGACAAAAGGTCGAAAGACAAAACGTCGAAAGGACAAAAGGTCGAAAGACAAAAAGTCGAAAGGACAAAAGGTCGAAAACGATTTGCTTGGTGGGAAATATTTCCTTCTTTGAAAAAAGATTTTCGACCTTTTGTCCCTTCTTTTTTGTTCATCGACTTTTTGTCCTTTCGACCTTTTGTCTTTCGACCTTCTGTCCTTTCGGCCTTTTGTCTTTCGACCTTTTGTCATAGATTCACCAGGGAGGAAGCTTCAGAATCATTTTCAAAAATTTATTTTGAATTCTCTGCAGAGCTTTCTTCCTGGTATTACAACAGCTAGTCCATATTGGTGCAGCATAAAACATGGCTGGCCTGAAAATTTGTTTGAATATCAAAAGCTTGTTCTTAAGACAAAGTTTTTCTATTAATAAGGGGAAAGAGACATTTAACATATTTGTTACATTTGAATGTTCAATTCTTATCTAGCTTGAGCCCTAGATACTTAACTTCATCTGACCAATTTATTGGAATCCCTCTAATCGTGACATGCCTACTTGAAGGTTTCAAATATAGAGCTTTTGGTTTATGTGAAAATATTATTAGTTCAGTTTTGGAAGCATTAGGAGAAATCTTCCATTTTTTCAGGTATGAAGAAAAAATATCTGAACTTTTTTGCAATCAGATGATACGCAGGCTTCGTCCTTTGGCGGAAAGGCCTGTGTCATCCGCAAACAATAATTTTTGATATCACTGAGGTAACTCAGGTAAGTCAGATGTGAAAATATTGTATAATATTGGTCCCAAAATGCTGCCTTGAGGAACACCAGCTCTTACAGGAAGTCTTTCAGACCTGTAGTTCTGATAATTAACTTGAAGTGTACGATTTGACAGATAACTTTGAATTATTCTAACAATGTATGTTGGAAAATTAAAGTTCTTTAATTTTACAATCAAACCTTCATGCCACTGTCGAATGCTTTTTCTATGTCTAGAAGAGCAAGACCAGTTGAATAGCCTTCAGATTTGTTGGAACGGATCAAATTTGTTACACGTAAAAGTTGATGAGTGGTCGAATGTCCATGGTGGAATCCGAACTGTTCATTGGCAAAAATTTTGAATTTTCGTTGATGTGGACCATTATTCTGTTCAAAATAGCATTTTTGAAAAGTTTACTGATGGAGGAAAGATGGATAGATATGGGCTATGAGAAGGGTCTGCGTGATCTGTTGGGATTTGAATTCGAAACTTGTAACCTTCTGAGTTATAGGGTCACCGAAGGGCTCGGTAGCTAAATTGGCAAAGCACTCGTCTAGCATACAAGAGTCGATGGTTCGAGTCCCTCCTGAGCACGTGATTTTTTTCATAATTTATCGATCTATACAACGCGTTATAAGTTAATTGATTTAGTTTCATATATTTGGTATTTTGGATAATTTATCAATATTGGAATTTGGAACGCATCAGCACTATTATTAGATACACCCCATGACATTCGAATGCATGTGAGACACTGACTGGTTTCAGGTCTATTGCAAGCAATGCCTAAGAAGGTGGAGCAGCAGATGTGTGCCGCTTGATGTGCTAGTAGCTTGTAAAATTAGTGCTCATGATTTTCCGACAAGTGATTTTTTACTGCCAATTTTCACGAACAGTAGTGAAGGCACATAACCTGACTCTGTACCCGCCACACACGGTTACGTACCTATACGTCGCGAATGAATGCTGCTCAAGTCATGCTTGAAGGTGGGGACTCATCAGAGGAACTTTTACTGCCTTCAAACTCGAACTTTTGTCTTTAGTATGGGTTACAACTGATATTGGCATAGCAAGGATTTGTTACTGCCAGGAGGTGTTGGGCTGCATATTCTGACATCGTTTATATGACCAGCATCGGTCGCAATAATCATATTTTGATAGTAATTGTACTTATCAGTGATCCACTGAGTAATTCTTTAAAGACTTTTGTGTTCAGTACTTCATTGAAACTTGCCTAGAATCAGAGCAGTAAGGTGTAGGGATCAAAAGTCAAAAGCACAAAAAGATGATTATGTTTGGCTTCCGAACACTTTGTACTTAGTACAACACTACAGAACACTGATGGAAAACCTCGCTTGTCGAACAGAGCATCAGCGGGGTGCTTCTGACAATGACATATCGCGCGACGACTAAAAGAATTATAACTATTTGTCAGTTCAAGTTTTTCCCTTTGATTTTTGTTCTTCCAAAATTTTGCCATTTGACCTTTATCATAAAGTCTAGCAGTAGATTTAACATTACCAAAGACTTAAAGCTTAGTTGAAATTTCAATACAAAAAAAGTATTTACTGAAGTTTACTCATTTCTCAAAATATTTGAATCAGATCTTTATGGAAGTTTTTGAATAAAATCATTGAAAGAAATGAAAAATGTGACGATGATGACAACACTGGAAAAAAAAAAGATTATATTAAAAGAAAATTCATGAATTAGGTAGATACTGTTTTGTCTCAAGTTAACACGAAAATAAAAAACTTTCGGAAAATGAAGATTGGACGAACGATGCTGAACTCTTTCTATGTCACCACTTTCACCATCATTGTAGCCCTCATTAGTCAGTATTACATACAGTATTGAGTATTTCTTTCACTACATTGAATCATGTTGGTGTCTTCAGAGCACTTATTTTCTGTTTAGCGAGGAATAAGTCCCCTGAAGACGCCTACCCGATTTGATGAGCACTTTTATTAAAGTTTTCCCACTTGTAAAAACTTCTGCGTTAGTCAAGTGGTAAAGGAAATGCGCTGAATATTTCCTTGGGTGAAATACTATTATATGTATATAAGTTATAGCAATTAGAATTCAAATTACCTTGTTACTTTGCAGAAGTGAAAAAACGATAGCTTCCACATCCTTTCACTTACTGCCATAAAACTGATTCATTTAAAAACCTGGCTCTTTGCACAAATAAAACTGGAATATGACAAAATCAGGATGTTATTCAAAATGTATTATTCCATTGGAATTTGGTAGATATTTTGGTCGGGATAGCACTACTGTATCTGAATGAAATATCAATATAGGTTAACAATTTATTACCCTGTCTACATAAGAAAATTGAATTCATGTTGAACTTTGCCATTCAATCTGCTTTTGTTCAGACTGTGATAATTGTAATAATTACTCTAGTGGTTCTATAGCAAGCTTCCGAACGATGACAATCGGGGAAACTTTGCCAATTAAAGTTGAATCTTGTAACATGAGTTCTAAAGCACTACATTGCAAGTTCATCTTTGTTTCAGAATCAATCTTCTTCTAAAAAGAGAGAAAAAACAGATATAAAACCAACTGTCTGTAGCATTATGGTATCCAGTATCTATTGCCACAAAACTCGGAAGGCAAACTTCTTACCACTTTCCTATTATTTACCACTACCGGGAAGAAAGTGTCACCTTACTAGTTGTACAACTCAAACGAAAGATAATCAAAAGAAAATTATGAGCCATGTTTGGCTCTGTTGCTCTCCCGCGCTTTATCCCCATTCATTTTGACTGCCGACGATTGAAACCCCATTGCTCCGAAGGTGTAAGTAAAGAGGAATTAGGTGTAAGATGCACCACCTAAATAATTCCAAAATAAATAGTATAATAAACAAATTCAACAAACGATAAGTTTATCAATGCTAAAGCTCTTCACGGAAACACATTTCCCTATTTCCTAATAATAAAAATCGATTTTGGTAACCTTGGTAATAAATAACGAAGGGCAAATGAGTCATACTTGCTTGCTTAGGAACCATCAGTAAAATTCAAATTATACCGCAAATCCCGAACTCAATCGAGAAATATAACAACATTGTATCAGCTGCATACATGAGAATTTGGAATGTAGATGGATTTTGATACACAAAATCCGTTTTGAACTGGGTGGCGCGTTATACCCCGCAGATCGCTGTTCTGAAAAATGTTGACTCTGGTTTCATTATTTTTAAAATTTGATTTCTCATATATGATATGAATTCCTGTTTTCAGAAAATGCAAACTTATTTGTAAAGCTAATTAGAATACATTTTTCGACGAAATCCAAATTTAGAACTGAGTTTTTCTTTAGGGGGCGCATATTACCCCGTACTCTCTTATACTCTACCTCCCTTTATCGGATCCACTCTTTAGACGATCCCCACCAATGCGTTCGTAAATCGGTGAGTAGTAGAGGTATCTAAAACGTGTCTATTTCCGATACCCACCCGTTTTCGCACCGGTCGTTCGTATCGGCGTTGGCAAAATACTACCTCATTTCCCCACACCAGTCGTAGTAGTGCTGTTGCATATCATAAACAAAACACAGCAGCAAGTTATATCAACAATGGAATCTTGGGACACCTCCAGCCAGGCTTTGCACAGAGCTTCGTCCTCCGCCGGAGACCAATTTTACCGCGTGGTTTTGTGGCACTCATCACGAATAGAATTTTTAACACGAACGTTACCAACCCCCTTTTCGACTATAATTTTAAAATTCAAATTGATGGTTCTCAGCCGGTTTTGACGGATTTTGAAGATTTTTTCATGGATCGGTCACAAAATTCTTCTAGTTTCAGGGACTGAGTTCGACTTTTCGGTAATGACCGTGGTTCCGGATATATTCAGGGTTGTACTGGGGTAACCTCCGTTGCCGTGAAGTTGGCCACTTTGTGATCGCATCTAAAACCCCGCTTGTGACACCTAAAACTTCACTATATTGCAAAATATGCACATTCGGATTCATTGTGAGACTTTTGGCCACATTGAGGACTGACATGGACATTCCGGGAACCTGGTGCCCCCGAGGAAGAGGACACTTTGCAGAAATGAACAAAACCTATCTTGCGACGTATCAAACTTCATGTTTTTGAAAACTATGTACATTGGGAATCATTATGAGACTTTTTGACAATATTTGGCCAGTACCATGGACATTCCGGGAACCTGGTGCCCCCGGGGAAGAGGACACTTTGCAGAAATTAACAAAACCTATCTTGCGACGTATCAAACTTCATGTTTTTGCAAAAAATGTACATTGGGAATCATTATGATACTTTTTGACCATATTTGGCCAGTACCATAGACACTCCGGGTACCTGGTGCCCCCGGGGAAGAGGACACTTTGCAGAAATGAACAAAACCTATCTTGCGACGTATCAAACTTCATGTTTTTGAAAACTATGTACATTGGGAATCATTATGAGACTTTTTGACCATATTTGGCCAGTACCATGGACATTCCGGGAACCTGGTGCCCCCGGGGAAGAGGACACTTTGCAGAAATGAACAAAACCTATCTTGCGACGTATCAAACTTCATGTTTTTGCAAAAAATGTACATTGGGAATCATTATGAGACTTTTTGACCATATTTGGCCAGTACCATGGACACTCCGGGTACCTGGTGCTCCCGGGGAAGAGGACACTTTGCAGAAATGAACAAAACCTATCTTGCGACGTATCAAACTTCATGTTTTTGAAAACTATGTAAGGTACCGTGGGGTAAGTGGATACAGAAAAAATCAATAGTCCATTTCATTGTTATATACAGCAAACGTAAATAATGTAATTCAAACTTTTTTCTGTGGATAACAAATGAGGGACTAATATACTTCAATTTGTCATTTATTTAAATTTGTCTGATTGTTATGTACTGAGTATGAGGGACTTAAAAATTTGCGCCAAATGATCCACTTTCCCCACAATGGTGGGGTAAGTGGATCACCAATAAAAAAATTCTATTCTCGAAACAAATGTTGTGTAATTATGTATAGTAAGAATGATATTACTCTCGTTCTTGTTATTAGTGCTAGTAATGTTACATTTTAATACTTAAAAATTGAAAAGTATCTTCATTTAATCAAAATATAATGAAAAATATGAAAACATTAGTTCACACTAATTCGAACAAAAAAATCGTTGTAACTAGAATAATTTGGAGAAAGATCATCCATCTATACACATAAGTTATACAGAAGTATTGTAGAACCATTTCTAACGATGTTTTCGAAAAACACTTGTAATTTAAAAATATTGGTTACATATACTTTTGAATAACAAACTGAAATTCTTTTATTCTATTTATGAATACCGTAAAATGGGGTGTTAAGGGATGAAAAAAAAATTCTACCTAAATTTCGAGCAACTTCTAGTATGTCAATAATTGAACAAAATACAGTCCTACCATTCTCCCGACGTGTATATCAAAAGCCAATTACAATGAAGATGATACTATGGCAGATTTTTTAGATAATCATAAAAATGTGTGATTTTTGACGAAAATGCAAAATGGGGTGTTAGGGAATTTGAGCTTTGTAAATAAAACTATATTTTGCCAACAGCAAAAAAAAAATATTATTTTGGTCAATATCGATGATGTCTTCAATCTAAAGATGATATTACTTCAATATAATTCAAATTGGAACTCCTGCAAACGTTAACCGTTTTAATTTACCTGCTAAATCTCTCAAACATATTGATTCTTTTTTCAACCAAGCTATAAGTGCATCGCACAATTGTCTTGAAAGTATTTGTATACTTATATGCAGTATTCGTATCCTAGAATAGTGCAGAGCAACCTTGTCATGACTTGTCAAAAGAAGGATAATTTCAACAAGCTTTCAGTTTAAATAGAGTAAGTGTCCAATTTGCCTTTTCAATAAAGCACCACACCAAATAACGGATTTGCAAGTAACACCCAATGGCATAATCGGAAAAAAAACTTAACGAAAAGTTTCCAATATAAAGCGGAAATCGCACACACTATACTACAATGTACTCAATGCTCGACAACACTTAACACATGACCACGAGTAAAAGTTTTCCAAAAAGAGATCGGAAATAACCTTATTATTGTTTATCTAGAACGTAGGTAGTTTTAAAATAAAATCAATAGCTCCAAAACCATCCCATATAAGATAACCATTCCAATTTCCAAACTTCTCACCAATGCGATGGAACAACTTTTGAAAATACTATCATGAAAACCCCATATTCAGATTAATCCGTTTTTATCTTTTAGGTTATGGTCTTCAGTCTATTATGCTCAAAACGGATTTTAAGTTTTCATCCGACGTTTCGGACATGAACACTTAAAATCCGTTTATGAGCATAATAGAGTGAAAGCCATAACCTAGAACATAACATCACAGTCGTATCCCCAATTCAGTTTTAATCTACATTTTCCTAAAAATTTTACCAAATTTTGAGATAAGTCTTTTCTGGTGATATTCAGTGACGAAATAGATCCCTTAACTTTCCATGCAGGTTAACTTCATTGAACAACCCAAAGCTATATTGAAATACATAACGGCATAAAACAAATGAGTTTAGTAACTTAGAAAAGTTAGAATAGATAATCCCTTAACACCCCACTTATTTTTAAAACGAGACTTTTTTCATAAAAGTTTCTCAAAATCGAAACCCAGATATAATTTTAAGAAGTTTTTGTCTGCACTATGATCTCAATTAAATTTACTTTTCTTCTACGTTACTCGCGAATTTTTCTCAAATATATTTCATGGTTTTGTAGATGAATGTATTTAGCCCATAAAATTAGATCAAAAATGTTTTGAAAAGTTTTCAATATCTAGCAACCACAATACAGTAATACCTCGATATAACGTAACTCGATTTTTATTTTCGTTACGTTATATCGAGGTTACGTTATATCGAAGCAAAATATTTTTTTTTTTCTTTATTTCATTCAATATGTATTTTTTGACGAAGAATGGGTCTTGAATTGATATTATTGACCTAGCAGGCATTTTCAGTCTTTCCTACATAGTTGTTCGATTTTTCTCCGTGTCTATTTTTTTTTTATATTTTTCTTTTCATTTTCAATTTTTTTATTTTTGTGTCTCTATTACAGTAATCCTTAGAAAATTTTTTTCAGGAAAAATCTTTGAAGGAATCCTTGAATACTCGGAGAATCTCTGAAATAAATTCATAAATGAGATCTTTCAGAAACTTTTAAACAAACTTATGTGGAGCAGTCCATGAACATTTTTTGCAGGCAATTATGGAAATTCAACAATTTTGCTATTAGGAGCTTGTGGTAAAATTCTTAAAATAAATTCTTTGCTAATTTCTCGACAGAATTTTAGAATGAATGTCCCAAGAACTCATTATTTTTTTTTTCAGAATTCATGAAGAAGTCACTAGAACCAAAGAACGCTCCAATAAAAACAAGAACTATCCTTGAGGGGTTTTTAATGAAAAAGTTTCTGAATGAATACGTGGTGGAATTATCGGCAGTATTCTAGGAGAATTCTCTGGGGTAACTAGGGAACTGGCTCAGTTTTTGATTGAATTCCTGAATATATTTTTGTAATAAAAACAATCTATAGAAAAATTACTTGGTGTAATTTTTGATCAAAGGTACAGTAAAATTCAAAGATATATTTAAAAAACACTATTGGAGAAATTCACAATCATTGAATTTAAAATGCCTAGAATCCGGAATTCCTTAGACATCTTCTGGAGAAATTCCTGGAGGAATATTTAAACCATTTTTTGTTGAAATTCAATGAGAACATTCTGAAGAAATTCCTCAATTAATTCTTAAGACAGGAATCCGTTAAGTTTATATTGAAGAAAGTGACCCGGCGACACACAAGTGTAATCTGAGTTTGATGTAGTCTTTTTGACTGCAAAGTCTAAATAAAAAATCATAAAAGTTTTCGTAGAAAATTGAAGTGAGTAGCAGCCTTGGATCCAGTTGGAGCGTAAATGCAGCGAAAATAAAGAAGAATGATGTAAGCAAATGTACAGCAATGACAAAAAGTTGTTCTTAATATTGAGCTGATAGCTCACTCGATATTATGACTGTATTCAGTGATGGTAAACGCTTGCATTGCTTTGATTTAGTATTGGTTGGTGTTTGAAACTTGAAAAATGTTTATTCTAGCTCATTAATCATGTTTTTATTAAAAAATTGAAAAATAAATGGGTGCTAAAAAAAGTTATATCGAGGTAAAAATTACGTTATATCGAGTTACGTTATAAAGAGGTTACGTTATATCGAGGTTACGTTATATCGAGGTATTACTGTACTTCATATTATTAGATAGCTCCTATTACATAATGCAGCTCACAATCCTCCGAACAAATTGAGCATTTCAGATGATTTATATATCGATTTTCCACGTTTCTGTGATTTGTCAAACTTGACTGAGAAGTTTAATCCCTTAAAACCCCACGAGTCCTTAACACCCCATTTTACGGTACATTTGTATAATCTGTCTAGAACAATTTATATGGTCAAATAAGGTACGATGCTTTCATTTGGAAAATAAGTTTATTTTGCTCTTTTGCAACTCAGCTTAGATGAACCACAAAAAGTTTCGTGTAAATTTTGAAATTATTATTCTTTTATATTTGTTTATACCAGAAAGGCTTAAAATAACTTTTAGGTGGATTAATTCAAATTTTCCATGGTCAATTTGACAAATTTAAGCTGAGAATGAATAAAGCTAAAGGAAATCAACATTTGCGGATATTAAAATTTATTAAAATTCTCGTAAGCAGTCTGCCAATAAATGATAATAATACTTGATCCACTTACCCCACCCTATTAAAAAGTAGGGGTAAGTGTACCATGCACAATATATCTGTATTTATTTATAAATATCACATATTTTTCATTGTGATTCATTCAATAAGAACTGAAATGCTCACCATATGTCGAAAATACTAATAGTATTCGATTTTAGAGAGAGATACAATGGATTTTTGATTGATGGAAAACAATTTTCAAATTAATTAATTTTTGCAATAGTATTAGTGTGGGCGTAAGAATATAACTGAAAACGAAGCAACGGTATGAAAACATTCAACATATTCAAGTATTTATGCTTTATATTGACGAACGATCCACTTATCCCACTGATACACTTCCCCCACTGTACCTTACATTATTGGGAATCATTATGAGACTTTTTGACCATATTTGGCCACCACTATGGACACTCCGGGAACCTGGTGCCCTTGGGAAAGAAGACACTTTGCGATAATGCGCAAAAACCTATCTTGCGACGTATCAAACTTCATGTTTTTGCAAAATATGCACATCGGGAATCATTTTGAGACTTTTTGACTACCATGAACCCTCGGGGAAGATGACACTTCGCGATTATGTACCAAACCTATCTTGCGACGTGTTCAACTTCATGTTTTTACGAAATATGTACATTTGGAATCATTATTTTTGGATATATTTGGCCACTACTATGGACACTTCGGGAGTGCCCTCGGAGAAGAGGACACTTTGCGATAATTTACGATTCCAATCTTGTGACGTATCAAACTTCATGTTTCTACAAAATATGTACGTTGGAAATCATTTTGAAACTTTTGTGAACATATTTGATCAAGCCATTGACATTTCGGGACTTCAGTTTCCTCAAGAAAGAGGACACTTCATCATACTTCAGGTTTTTGCAAAATATTTACATTGGGAATAATTTTGAAACTTTTTGATTATACTAAGTCACTACAATAGACACTCCGGGAACCTTGTGAACTTGGAGAAGTGAACGATAATTGAACGGATCGCATGTTCTGATGTACAGGGGATAGGCAAAATGATTGAGATAGGCAAATTTTTAACTAATTTCAAATGCTTATAACTTTATGAAAAATTGATGAAAATGGATACATCCAGAAGCAGTCGACGGCAAATTTGGTCTTATTTCAGTTACTATCGGCCAGCGGACACCAGTGATGTTCCAGCTTTTCCGAGGTCATATTCAAATGGTATATTTTCTGTCGCTTGTATTTTTGTGCGGTGTGAAATTTTATGTGTTTATAATTTTCCTGGAAACTAGTACTAAAAGGAAGTTGAATGCCGGCGGACGTATTAAGATTCGTTGGAAATCCTCAGAAATACAATCATTTGCGTAAAACTGGTTCCGGAAAATATGGTTAGTAATGTTTGTATTTCCAATCACCCGGAGCTATAAGCAAGTGGGCATCAAGCTTCAAAATGCTGCTACCAGCAGCATATTCAGAAATATTAGACGCACTGACCATTCTATAGTAGGGTCCAGGTGCCCTCTGGGAAGTGGCCAATAAGAAACATATATGGAACCATATCAATATGGACATCAAACTTCAAGATTTTCAGAAGTGTTTTTTTCCGAAACATTTTCAGCACTACCACCGGATGCCATGACTTCTCTATAGTAGGTTCCAGGTGTCCTGAGGGATGTGGCCAAATCAAAACATGTCCGTAAACACATCAATGTGGGTATGAAACATCAAGATTTTTGAGGGTAATGCTTCTGAAAGCATTTACAGAGTAAATTATTTCTATTACCACTGTATAGTAGGTGCCCCGGGAAAAGTGGCCAATCAGGAACATGTCTTGAACCATATCATTATGAGGGGGAGCATTTCCAGAACCACCAGCTGCCAGAACACTGCACTGTCTAGCAGGTTCTAAGTGCCCCGAGAGATGTGGTCATGTTCACTTCTCTACGTGCCCCTGAAATATAGTATAGAGTGGTTATTTCATGGAAATCACCCAACTAACATTTATTGCAAATGTAAACATTCTCTAAGCTCTCTTTATACGGCTTAATGCTGAGTAAAGGCGCTGTACATATGGACAAAAGCTTCTATGCGATCCTTTTACCAACAAATCTGGCGAATCTACTCAGCTATTTTTAAGCTGTGATGGCAGCTCTTATACATACCGATCATTGCTCTATCTCGACGGTTATACGACAAGTAGCTGTGTAACATCTTCGGAAGGCGCTTTTTCAACTATTTCGCAACTGTTGAATAATTTTTATACAGCTTCCCTGTAATATGGATTAAATATTATTTCCGGAAGCTTCCGGAATTCATATCATAAGTATCTGAGAATTTAATGATCCCAATGTTACTCAATTAAAGTACCTGCCACCGCTTAGAATCGAACTCACGACCTCTGCATCCACAAGTCTCGACGCTGTCCTGCTGCCACCACAGTATATGTCGAAGGCAAAGAAAACACACCGTTTTGTTCTACATCGAAAACGGTTCATATATGGTGTTATAATGATGGTAAAACATGTAATAGCCACGCTTACTCCACTTCATCTGGCTGTAAAAGAGTGTGAAACGTCAAACGCAATGTTTACATCCAACAGGCTGTGTTTGCGCTCCCATTTGCGGAATCTTCTTCGATAAAGAAAAGTGAAACTGCTGCAGAAAAGAGTGCGCGATGGTTTTTGGTGATTATCCGGCGGCTCCGGCGGAGTACAATTCGAAAATCCACGGACCTTACGATCCTGCCCGTTACTACGGCAAGCCGGATACGCCCTTGGACCAGGTGAAGTTGAACGAATTTGGTGCTTGGTTTGGCCGCCGTGACAAGAACCCTAGGCTGCAGCTGAAGCCGTGAGCCGTGCCTTTTGGAGATGGCAACCCAAACGGAGGGGAATTGTCCCGTTCTTCCAGGTCATCGGCAAACTGAAGCACCACAGAAACTACAAGTACCACTAAACGAAGGCACCCTGGAAGCAGGGCAGTGCGAAGCGGAACCTATCCACAGTTCATTATATAAGCGCGATCCACGGAGAATAATTTTGGCAGGATCCGGAGGGTGGATCCGGCTTGTGGAAGATAGCAATTTGGCATAAAATGGCAGACGGGAGCAGACAGTAAAAATCTGTTAATTTTGTTCGGCGAGCAAATTACAAAATTCGTGAAAAATAAAATGTGAAAAACTAGCGGAAATTTCGTTTTTCTGTTAAATGATGGTCACTGCTCCAGAATAGATTCTTCGAAAATTAAGTATAAGAGTTTTTTTTTCAATTAACATTAGTTAATAGAATTGCAATAGATGCGCCACAAGTTGTTGTTTTACAGCTTACAGCTGTATGTACGCTGTATAACTGACGACGAAGCGCTTCTTAATTATTATTGAGCAGCATAACAAATCATATTGTATTGAAGCAGCCGGATTAATGATAGGGACTTTTATTCCACATCGTAAGGTTGCTACTTTTTACGGTGTTGAGTTACAGCTTAGTGAAAGCTGCAAAAGCGATAACTGACGAAGTTTATTCAGCTAATATTTGTAGCTGCAAAACATTTGCGTTACAGCTGTATTAACGCTAATAGTTCTATTTTTGACAGCTTTCAATTTTTGCTGCGTTCGCTGCTTCAATTAAACTGTTATACAGCACAAAGCAAATAATCTTGGCTTATAGCGCTAAAATTGTTAGTTGGGCATGGACGAGAACAGCTTTCCCGGGAAGCTCACAAGATTGATCAGAGCAACGATGGACGGTGTGCAAAACTGCGTGAAGCTCTCGGGCGAACACTCCAGTTCGTTCGAGTCTCGGCGGGGACTACGACAGGGCGACGGACTTTCGTGCCTGTTGTTCAATATTGCGCTTGAAGGTGTCATGCGGAGAGCCGGACTTAACAGTCGAGGCACGATTTTCACGAGATCCGGACAATTTGTTTGCTTCGCGGACGACATGGATATTATTGGGAGAAAATTTGAAACGGTGGCAGATTTGTTCACCCGCCTGAAACGCGAAGCAACAAGAGTCGGGCTAATTGTGAATGCGTCGAAAACAAAGTACATGCTTGGTTGGCGGAACTGAGCGCGACAGGGCCCGCCTAGGAAGCAGTGTTACGATAGACGGGGATACCTTCGAGGTGGTGGATGAGTTCGTCTACCTCGGATCCTTGTTGACGGCTGACAACAATGTTAGTCGGGAAATACGAAGGCGCATCATCAGCGGAAGTCGTGCCTACTATGGGCTCCAGAAGAAACTGCGGTCAAGAAAGATTCGCCCCCGCACCAAATGCACGATGTACAAAACGCTCATAAGACCGGTAGTCCTCTATGGGCATGAGGCGTGGACTATGCTCGAGGAGGACTTGCAAGCTCTTGGGGTTTTCGAACGCCGAGTGCTAAGGACGATCTTCGGCGGCGTGCAGGAGAACGGCGTGTGGCGGCGAAGGATGAACCACGAGCTCGCTCAACTCTACGGCGAACCCAGTATCGTGAAGGTAGCTAAAGCTGGAAGGATACGCTGGGCAGGGCATGTTGTAAGAATGCCGGACAACAACCCTGTAAAGATGGTGTTCGCCACGAATCCGGTCGGAACAAGAAGGCGTGGGGCGCAGCGAGCTAGGTGGATTGACCAGGTGCACCAGGACCTGGAGAGCGTGGGTCACAGTCGAGGATGGAGAGAAGCGGCCATGAACCGAGGAAATTGGCAAAATATTGTTGGCGAGGCTTTATCAAGATAATTGATGTAAAGCCAAATAAGTAAGTAAGTAAGTAGCAGGTTATTTCATCTGGTTGCTGAAATGCTCCAGACGATGATTCTAAAACTGCATTCGGAAATTTGAAATTTGTTATATTGATATGATTCCATACGTATGTGTAATTGTCCACTTTCAATGGGGTACCTCGAACCTACAATACAGTGGCCATGGCAGACGGTGGTTCTGGAAGTGCTTTCAGAACCATCACCTTCTAAAATCTTGATATTTGATATCCATATTGATGTAATTCTGGACATGTTTCAATTTAACCACATCCCTCGGGGCATCTGGAATTCACTATAGAGTGGTCATGGCAGTCTGTGGTTCTGCAAATGCTTCCGGAATTATCACCTTCAAATATCTTGAAGTTTGATGCCCATATTTATGTGATTCCGCACACGTTTCTAAATGGCCTCTTATCCCAAGGCACCTGCACCCAACTATAAAATGGCCAAAGCATCCAATAGTTCTGAATATACTACCGGGCGCATCATCTTGAAGTTCGATGCTCACTTGGATATTGCTCCGAACATATCTCCCGGAACCAATTTTACGGAAATGGTCATATTTCTGAAGATTTTCAACGAATCTTAATGCGTCCACCAGCATTCAACATCCTGTTAGTTCTATAGTTACTAGAAAAATTGTAAACATCTACACAGCTTCACACCGCATAAAAATACAAACGACAGAAAATGTACCATTTTGACATGACCTCATACTTCATGAGATAATACTTCTTTACGCGTGAAAACCTCATTCCAGTGAAGTGCAAAACATATATGTTCTCTGATTGTCCATGGCACAGGCTAAAGTGGTAAAAAAAACTCATAATAATTATCAAAGTACATATTGAGCTTGAGTGTGATTGGCCGCCCGTGGTGGCTGATTGCTTGGGATTAACAGACATCCTCAGTGTATAAGTGCTAGTGATCTTTTAGGCAACAATGGTAGCTGCCAAGTCAGAATGCAGACCAATAAGGGGAAAGGGAAGGTGTTGATGATGCATTCAACTGGTTCCCACGGTAGACCGTATATACCACTGCGTCTACGCCAGTTCATGCGGAAAGGATGAAGGGGTTGGGTAATTTTTATGGCAAAGAGGTTTGCTGGTTTGGTTAGTAGACTACCTATGTATCAGGCGTAAGGAAAGGCGTGTAATGGTGAAAGAATGGAAGCGTAGTTTATTTCTGTCCGTCTCGGGTTCTAGCAAATGCTATGAACTGTGATAGATCAACTGTGATATATAAACAGTGGTAGATAGAAGCAAGTGAAAGATATAACTACAAAGTACGAGGAAAGGGACGGGCCTGGGATTTAACCCATGACCTTCTGCTTATGAAACAGAAGCGGTAGCCATTAGACCACCAACCCCGTCTCAAAATAATTATCAATGTATTGAGGATTTGCCCTCCAATAGACTCACACCTAAATAATTTTGTCCCACCAAAATGTTCTCCCACCACGTTTGCCATATATTGGACGGCGTCGTAGCTAACAAAAACAACATGTAACGAATTTGTTACGCACACTGTTGGATTGTGCATTGGATGCAAGGTGCGTGCTTCTGCGGAACTGCCATGTAAACAGACGTGTGAATGTTTATTTTTCCAAGTTAAAAATTTGCACGAAAATCTATTCTTCAACAAAAAGAAAATACATATTTTGCAAAAACCTGAAATTCGACACGTCACAAGATTGGTTTTATAAATTATTACAAAGTGTCCTCTTCCCCGAAGGAATCAGGTTCACGAAATGGTAGTGACCGAGTGATCATAAGTCTCCAAATGATTCTCAATGTGCATATTTTGCAAAAAACTGAAGTTTGATACGTCGAAAGATGATTTCGTACATCATCGCAAAATGTCCTCTTTTTCAACGGCGCCAGGTTCCCGTAGTGTCCATGGTGGTGGCCAAATATAGTCAAAAAGTTTCATTTTGATTCTCAATGTACATTTTTCGCAAAAACATGAAGTTTGATTCGTCGCAAGATAGGTTTGGTACATTTCTGTAAAATTTCCTCTTCCCCGGGGGCACCGGCTTCCTGGAGTGTCCATAGTGATGGGCAAATATGGTCAAAAAGTACATTCCCAATGTACATAGTTTTCAAAAACATGAAGTTTGATACGTCGCAAGATAGGTTTTGTTAATTTCTGCAAAGTGTCCTCTTCCCCGGGGCACCAGGTTTTCAGAGTGTCCATAGTGGTGGTCAAATATGGTCAAAAAGTCTCATAATGATTCCCAATGTGCATTTTTTTTTCAAGAACATGAAGTTTGATAAGTCGAAAGATAGGTTTTGTTAATTTCTACAAAGTTTCCTCTTCCCCGGGGGCACCAGGTTCCCGGAGTGTCCATGGTACTGGGCAAATATGGTCAAAAAGTCTCATAATGATTCCCAATGTACATAGTTTTCAAAAACATGAAGTTTGATACGTCGCAAGATAGGTTTTGTTCATTTCTGCAAAGTGTCCTCTTCCCCGGGGGCACCAGGTACCCGGAGTGTCCATGGTACTGGCCAAATATGGTCAAAAAGTCTCATAATGATTCCCAATGTACATAGTTTTCAAAAACATGAAGTTTGATACGTCGCAAGATAGGTTTTGTTCATTTCTGCAAAGTGTCCTCTTCCCCGGGGGCACCAGGTTCCCGGAGTGTCCATGGTACTGGCCAAATATGGTCAAAAAGTCTCATAATGATTTCCAATGTACATTTTTTGCAAAAACATGAAGTTTAATACGTCGAAAGATAGGTTTTGTTCATTTCTGCAAAGTGTTCTCTTCCCCGGGGGCACCAGGTTCCCGGAATGTCCATGGTACTGGCCAAATATGGTCAAAAAGTCTCATAATGATTCCCAATGTACATAGTTTTCAAAAACATGAAGTTTGATACGTCGCAAGATAGGTTTTGTTAATTTCTGCAAAGTGTCCTCTTCCCCGGGGGCACCAGGTACCCGGAGTGTCCATGGTACTGGCCAAATATGGTCAAAAAGTCTCATAATGATTCCCAATGTACATAGTTTTCAAAAACATGAAGTTTGATACGTCGCAAGATAGGTTTTGTTCATTTCTGCAAAGTGTCCTCTTCCTCGGGGGCACCAGGTACCCGGAGTGTCCATGGTACTGGCCAAATATGGTCAAAAAGTCTCATAATGATTCCCAATGTACATTTTTTGCAAAAACATGAAGTTTGATACGTCGCAAGATAGGTTTTGTTCATTTCTGCAAAGTGCCCTCTTCCCCGGGGGCACCAGAATCCCGGAGTGTCCATGGTACTGACAAATATGGTCAAAAAGTCTCATAATGATTTCCAATGTACATTTTTTGCAAAAACATGAAGTTTAATACGTCGAAAGATAGGTTTTGTTCATTTCTGCAAACTGTTCTCTTCCCCGGGGGCACCAGGTTCCCGGAATGTCCATGGTACTGGCCAAATATGGTCAAAAAGTCTCATAATGATTCCCAATGTACATAGTTTTCAAAAACATGAAGTTTGATACGTCGCAAGATAGGTTTTGTTCATTTCTGCAAAGTGTCCTCTTCCTCGGGGGCACCAGGTTCCCGGAATGTCCATGTCAGTCCCCAATGTGGCCAAAAGTCTCACAATGAATCCGAATGTGCATATTTTGCAATATAGTGAAGTTTTAGGTGTCACAAGCGGGGTTTTAGATGCGATCACAAAGTGGCCAACTTCACGGCAATGGAGGTTACCCCAGTACTCCCCTGAATATATCCGGAACCACGGTCATTACCGAAAAGTCGAACTCATCCATGATCCATGAAAAAATCTTCAAAATCCGTCAAAAACCGGCTGAGAACCATCAATTTGAATTTTAAAATTATAGTCGAAAAGGGGGTTGGGGACGTAGGTGAAACGAACGGAAAACGGACATGGACGGAATTAAAAAAAAAATAAATCGGCAGAGGGACCGGATAGAAAACGTATTGAACACCAAATGTCCAAACGATTACGTTTTGTTATGATGCTTCCACTTTTGTATATGTTTTGGTCGATAGCAACGGTTGGATCGCGTTGCCAAATATGAAAACTTGTTGTTCACCGGCAAGAAGGGTTTTTATTTCCCAACCGATTTGGCAACGATTGGTGCGGTTTCATGTTATGATGAAAGTTGCTATTTTAGGTTTACTCACGCATTGGTGGGGTTCGTCTTAGAAATACTATAAATTTGTGCTTCAGAGTGGCTGAAAGTTTTCCCCATTTGGCATCACTTTTATTTGTCTTTAGTTACACCACACCTCGTAATCTGTTCAGCTAAGTGATGGTCAGGACAAACTTTCCGAACGGATTTCTACCTACCGTCATAGTCCCAGGGCTTACCGGAATAGGAACGAATGGGAATGAGATGGTTTGTTTGTATGAATGTGCACGTGTGTATGTGTGGGTGTGTGTATTCATGTAATGTTGGCTGAGAAAAGTTTCCTATCTATCCTAGCAAGTGTAGCCTACACGCTGCTCAGTGGAGGAATTTCGCCTAGATGCACTTATGCTAGGCTAGGATAATATTACTACCATTTACGGTAATTATGTTAACAGGGTCGCTTATGCTGTCAGTCGGTTACACTCACACTACCACAATTATGTTCACCGAGTGGGATCGCTGGGAGAAACAAAAAACGATGTTATGCTGGAAAGATGAACCACAGACTTCTCACGGAAAGGTTGCTCAAAAACCACACTATCTGCCCTTCAGAACGGTCCAATCAGGGCGAGGCCTGGGGCACTTATTAATGTACACGAAAAGCCGAAACTAACCAAAAGAGGTGCAAATTACCCAAATCAGGGATAACTAGGAAAGAACTATGCCACTGATTCAAATTTTAACAACATGCCTGATTTTATTCCTAACATTGGCTTAATATTGAAGTGACGTCACTCTCTTAACTCTAGCTAGCGGTACTTGCGGTTTAACACTTTTTGCAGTGGTTTATAAAGGTGGCGGCGGGTTGACATGCGGTGGAAGTGGCAGATGGCAATGGTGGTGGCGGCTGGACGATGGTGACAAATGGTGGTTCAACAATGGCGGTGGCTAATTCGTCCTGAACAGGACACGGTTCCCTTATGTAGAGCTTTGTCGTCTTCCAAGGCTGGGATACAATTTCTGTCCGTTTGTCGTAAATCGAGATTTCTTGGCGTTTACCGATCCTTCAGTCCTCGGATGTCGCACAGGTGGCTCTGGGGAAAATATGGGCTTACCAGCAATCGTCCTGGATAAGTCACTTGAACAGAGAAACCAAAAAGGCCCGCTGGACGGACCTTTTTATAATGGTTGTTGGCACACGATTGTTTCCTATTCTTTTTTGGTTTTTACAATAGGTTTACAACAATAATTTAAATAATTTACACCAACTATATACAATGCAATACACACTTTAAATTTTAAGGACACGTCGCGCACTTCTGACTCCTTGAAAGGTCACGGACAGAAAAGCAGAATTAGATTTAGGCCAAGCTCAGAAACGTTAAATATGTGAGAAATGGGCACGAAGTTTGCCGAACATTTGTTAAATTGCCCTCCGTGGGTTACCTTTCGTGCCGTTATACATTGTGTCTTGCATACAAGTTTAAGATTCAAACCGCTGCAAATGAACTAAATTGGGCAGGTGAGTGACTGTCAGACAACATGAGTGTTTGAGTTCTTTTAATTAGGACAGGGTCGAATGGTACTTTTGGTAAGAACTCATAAAGGACAAATTAGGAAAAGGAAAGCATACTTGTGGTGGAGCTACAAGCATACATTATGGGACCAACGGTTACATTACCCCACACTCCCTCTTCTTAAAATGAATGAAATTCATTTTAGAAGTTGGTATTGGGGACACTACAGAGATTACACGTCTTTTCCGTTTTCAATTTCGAAATATTTATCGTGAATAAATAATCGAATTGTGAGGAAATTAATCTGGATACACTGCTGAGCCTCTGAGTTACTCTTTCCAGTGAATGGAAGAAAGTGAGAGGTCATTTACCAACACACGTACATTACAACTGTCAAACTCATCATTTACAACATCAGCAACATAAAGTAAACAGAAACTTAAAGTGAAACATAATTCGGAATAGTTAAGTGATTAAATCTAATCTGTAGGTGAAATTGAGTCGTGAAAGAATGCTGGCAGTTTCATCGTTTATCTTGGAGGTGGACCTACGCGCGCTAGTCTCGGCAGTTCCGTTTTCCTTGGCCGGTGTTATTTACATTGGTCGGTGTTGGATACTGCCTTCCAAGTATATTGACGAAGCTGTATACACTATGGAGAGGTAAGTTATTGAGCAAGAACGTGAGCTGACTAAATTTCGTGGTTGTTTGACCTAATTATGTTTGTTTACATTCGCAAGGTGCACCGAATTGCGAACGTCGCGACGGGTCAACATAACTTTATGCTGCGCAGCTGTTTTCGGGAATCGAAACGATAAGTATTCGTTTAAATTGAATCGGACAACGTTTTTTTTTTTGAAATTTTCTTTCGTTTTAGGAATCATCGGGCTTGATGTCGGCAGCTGAGAAAATTCCCAGGGATTTGCCTTGTTCGTTCGCCAGCTCGTAGGACGACGTTCCTATGCGAGCCATTACCGTGCATGGGAGGTACATCGGACCGAGTTTCGCGTTGTAGGAGTCGATCGCGGACGATTGTTGGAAATTCCGTTTCAGGACCTTCTGTCCAACCGCGTACGATTGCGTTGAAGCCTTATTCCTGAGATTGTAGATGTTCGCGTTCTTTTCGTAGTTTTTTCGAAGATTTTTGTAAACGATATTGTGGATTAAACGATCGATTTCTAATTTCCTGCCTACCCTTTCCTCATCCGAGACCTCATCCACATCCCTGTCCATTCTATGCTCATCCCCTTTTCCTATAATTTCGTGACCGAAAAGAATTCTATAAGGACTGAAGCCTGTGGAACCGTGTGGTGTACTATTAAGAGCGAATTCGATTTCAGAAACCCTTGAATCCCACATTTTCTGATCTGTACGAACGTACGTACGGATGCACGCGTTTATCGTTCGGTTAAGTCGTTCGACTGGATTCGACTGACTATGATGTCGCGAATTTCTCCAGTGCTTGATACCATATTTGTCGAGAAGTGCTTTAAAGTCCTTGGACAAGAAGGTAGTAGCGTTATCACTGATTAGGTATTCCGGAGTGGAGTATCGTCTGAACCAGTTTTGTTCTAATATCTGGCAGACTTGTGGAGCTGATATTTTGCGTAGCGGAAATAGAAGACAGAATTTTGAAAATATATCCATTATGACTAGTAGGTGTGCGTTGCCGGTCTTGCTTCGAGGCAAGGATTGGATGAAATCCAAGGCAATTAGTTGAAACGGTTTGGTGGTTATTCTTTGTCTACCCATTTCGGGGTGTTGTGCGCGATTTGATGGTTTGCTCTGCTTGCAAATCGTGCATTTTTGGATGTGAGAGCGTACATCTTTGGTCAACTGAGGCCAATAATATTTCCTTTTGACCTTGGCTATGGTTTTATCGACTCCTAAATGGAGAGCATCGTCATGCTCTTCCACCAAAACTTTTTCTCGCATATCGGAGGGGAGGCATAACTTCCACTCGAAGCGATAATCGAGGAGGTCGTTTGAGGTGGCTACAAACTTCTTAAGTACTCCATTATCAATACGAAAGTCTTTAAATCTTTCGGGTTCAGTTTGAACCTTCTGCATCATGTTGCTATACCACTCTTGACTTGTCGGTGAAGCAGACAGCTCTTCAACAGACCTCGATAGAGCATCAGGCACCACGTTGTCAACGCCTCGGCGGTGCTTGATGATCATATCGTGTCTTTGTAGCTCTATGCTCCATCGACACAGTCGAGATGAAGTACGCCAAGTACTGCGAAGAATGTAGGTGAGGGCAGATGCGTCAGTATACACTGTAAATTTAGAACCTTCTATATAACACCGAAATTTTTCGATGGATTTTAGCACAGCAAGGGCCTCTTTTTCGGTGGCGAAATAGCGTTGTTGTGCCCCTGCTAATTTTTGAGAAAAGTACGAAATGGGTTTATCTACTCCATCATGTGATTGAGTTAATACGCCGGCGATCGCAGAGTCGCTCGCGTCGCAATGAATGCAGAAAGATTTGCTAAAATCTGGGTTCGTTAGGATTGGGGCACTGATCAGTAACTCCTTCACTTTGATGAACGCCTTTTCAGCTGGATCACTCCAGCGTACCGATTTTGGCTTATCTTTCAGGAGGTCAGTTAAGGGTCGTACTAAATCACTATAGCCGGATATAAACCGTCTATAGTAATTGCACATTCCTAAACAACGTCGCAAGGCCTTGAGGGAGTTTGGACGTTCAAAATTGACAATCGCTTCCACTCGGTTAGGGTTCGGCCGGAGTCCTTGCGTACTCAGAATATATCCGAGGTACGGGACTTCCAAAACGCAGAATCTGGATTTATCGATATTTATGGACAAGTTAGCTTGCCCTAGACGCCTTGCCACTTCTCGGAGTAACTTCATATGTTCTTCGAATGTGTCGCTGATGATGATGATATCATCTAAATAGATAAAAACTTTTGGTTCTAGTTCTCCTCCACCAAGGACACGGTCCATTAGTCTGGATAGGGTTGCCGGACTGTTAACCAGTCCGAAAGGTATCCTCGTGAAGTGGAAAAGCCCACGGCCGAGTACCGAAAATGCGGTATATTTTTTTGATTTTGGGTGTAAAGGAACCTGTAGAAAGGCTTTTGAAAGATCGATGGTGGATATATATTTACACGGACCTAACCGGCTAAGAATCCGGTCGGCATGTGGCAACGGATATGAATCACGGACTGTCCGCTCATTAAGTAGCCGTGCATCGAGACATAATCGCACCGAATCATCTGGTTTGTCGACTGGTACTAATCGTAGTGCCCAGTCACTATACGAGCGTTCTATTATTCCTGCTTCTAGCATCTTATCGAGCTCCTTATTTATCTGTTCTTGTCTTTTAGGTGAAGTTGGGAATGGATTTATACGAACGGCTGATTTCTTCCTGGCCTCTTCAGATAACTCTATTCGGTGGCAAATGAGAGGAGTAGTATCTAGCTTTCCTTCTTCGGCCACTTTAAATTGAGCTTTCACAGACTCTAATTCTGAGAGTTGTTCTAGGGTCAAGTCTGGAGTTGGTGGTTGTACTTCAAGTTCTTCTACCGTATTTGAGGAAACTGAAGGCACAATTTGAAAGGCTTTCCAAAAATCAGTACCTAAGATAAGCTTTCTTTTTAACTCCGGTACTACCAAAGTCTCAATCAGTTTCGTTTCGCCATTGAACGTCATGGGGAGGTTTACACATCCCTGGACGCTGAGTTTTTGGCCACTAGCCGTCACAAGATCGACTTTAGTGGGTAAAAGCTTGAGCTTACTGGCGTCTATGATTTTATGCGATTCGGCTCCAAGTATACTACGGTGTGCACCGCTGTCGAGTAGGCCTGTGATTGGTATTTCGAAAATTTTTATTTGCACGAAGGGCCGCTCATCATTCTGTAATTGGATGAACAACTCTTCAAGCTCTTTAGGTTCATGGTCGTAATCATTATTCTCAAACGGGTGGAACCCATAATGAGGTAAAGCATTACTGAGGTCCTTCGTGTTAAGGGGATTTCTATGCCTTTCCTGACGAGCCCACCCCTGCTGGCCGTCTATTGTGCGTTTTTTGCACAAAAAGGACAATTATTAGTGTCGTAGTTTAAGAAACCACACTTTCGACAAAATTTGTGTTTTGGCCCCTCGCAATCAGCTGCGTGATGACCAGGTAATCTACAATTGAAGCAAGTGCCTGGGGCGGGTACTTTATACTTTTCAACCAGGACCTGCAAACCTTTGTCGCTCGTTTGGGGTTTTGATGTTGGCGGTTTCGCGGTTTCTTCGGTTTTCTTCTTAGTGGGTTCTTCATCTGAGCGTTCGGGTTTTGATCGGTAAAATTGACGAGATTTGAATTTTTTATTCGAATCTTCAGCCGGAGGGTTTTGCCTGGGTTTTTGGCCGAAGCTCACCTCGTTCACTTGCGCACGGTTTCGCGACCCATTCGTTTCTTGCGTATTCGCGTTAAATTTAAACCAAAACGTTGCGTCTAATTGACGACCGAATTTCTTGAGGTCCGCGAGGTTATCAATGTTCGACGCGATCGCGTGAGCCTTATAATCGGCGCGAAGATTCCTGAAGACAATTTCAAATTTCTTCTTTTCCGTCATGGGTCTAGTTAGGGAATTGAAGATTCGTTGCATTTCTGCAAGGAAATCAGAAAATCGTTCTTTTGGTCCTTGTTTGCGTGATATTGCGCGCGTTTCATTTACGTGATCGTGGTCAGGGCTGAGAAATTCGCGTTTCAATTCCGATAAGAGTTCTTTCCACGTGGAAAAATCCTCGTTCTCAATGCCCGACATGAACCAGACTTTAGCCTGATCCTTAAACAAATATATCGCGGAACGAAACAATTCTTTATCGGATACTTTTTCGGACTTCGCGTAGAATTGCACCTCTTTAATGAAGCGCATGAGGTTTTGTCCGTTATCTTTACCATCGTATTTCAGATTCCACTCAGATACCGGTCTGCGTTTTTGGGAATACCGGCTATGACGACGCGAACGCGCTGAGGGAACCACCGAGTTATTCGAACTATCTGATTCCACACTGGAAACAGAATCGGAGGTTTCGCGTTGTGGAACTTTGTTCCTACTCGAATTCGGTTCTAAAGAAAATTTACTGATAAGCCGTTCTGATCTGACCTTAGAGCTACCACCGGAATGTACCGGGGAGATCAGGAGACTTTTCGACCCGCGATTTAACGAGTTCAATCCCGACTGAACGTTAGTAGTTTTCCGTAAAGATTTTAGTGAACGACGACCGGAAGGATTTGCAGGTTCCCTTTGCTGACTACCTCCTATTGCTTCATCTAGCAAATTATCATTTTTATTAGCATTTGCTTCTTCGCGTAACTGATTTACGGATCCTACATTGGTGTTCGACGGAATGAGGTTCAAATCGGAAAGGGTCTGGACAATTTGTTGAATTACTTGCTCTTGAATTACTTCATTTGGACCTATGGATGGAAAGTGCGTGTTCATCGTTTCTCTAATAGTGCAAATTAGTTCATCGAGGTCTCGAAGATCTTCTTCTTTATCTGCAATTTGCTGTACTCTTCTTGTTCTCTCGAAATAGTGTACTAAGCGCGTTTTTAAACTCTCGCGAATTCCTTCGAACCGTGTTTTGTTTTCCAAAAAATTCCTAATTTGAGAAAGATTTTCATCTATCTCTTTGATTTCGGCCTCGACGGATTTGAAACATCTGATAAAGTCTAAATCTGCTAGACTTTTCTCTCTTTCTTCTTTTAACCGGTCGCGTAATCTTCTCTGAATCGCGGCACGTGTTTCGGTAGGTTCGAATTGTACTGCTCTAATAGTTAGTTCATGCTCAATCTCCGATCTCTCTAAGTGATGAATAAGTAAGTTTTTATACAGGTGACTAAATTCTAAATCCATGATTATAGTTTTTAAATTTGAAGACTAGGTAATAACAATCGTTGATTAACGACAAAATTTGAATAAACTAGTTGATTTGCTATCGTGGGTAAACGACAAATTGAATTTGAAAAACTAATTGATGTACTATCATTTGTTCACGACAAAATTTGAAAATCCTAAAGCAACTACTATCGTTTGGAGAACGATGTAAATTTGAAAAAAACTAGATTTTTTTTCCTCTCCCTCCACGGGATTGAAGTTGTGAATCACGTGTAACACACTGTAATGTAGAATTTGCTGGGCGCCAAAATGTAGCCTACACGCTGCTCAGTGGAGGAATTTCGCCTAGATGCACTTATGCTAGGCTAGGATAATATTACTACCATTTACGGTAATTATGTTAACAGGGTCGCTTATGCTGTCAGTCGGTTACACTCACACTACCACAATTATGTTCACCGAGTGGGATCGCTGGGAGAAACAAAAAACGATGTTATGCTGGAAAGATGAACCACAGACTTCTCACGGAAAGGTTGCTCAAAAACCACACTATCTGCCCTTCAGAACGGTCCAATCAGGGCGAGGCCTGGGGCACTTATTAATGTACACGAAAAGCCGAAACTAACCAAAAGAGGTGCAAATTACCCAAATCAGGGATAACTAGGAAAGAACTATGCCACTGATTCAAATTTTAACAACATGCCTGATTTTATTCCTAACATTGGCTTAATATTGAAGTGACGTCACTCTCTTAACTCTAGCTAGCGGTACTTGCGGTTTAACACTTTTTGCAGTGGTTTATAAAGGTGGCGGCGGGTTGACATGCGGTGGAAGTGGCAGATGGCAATGGTGGTGGCGGCTGGACGATGGTGACAAATGGTGGTTCAACAATGGCGGTGGCTAATTCGTCCTGAACAGGACACGGTTCCCTTATGTAGAGCTTTGTCGTCTTCCAAGGCTGGGATACAATTTCTGTCCGTTTGTCGTAAATCGAGATTTCTTGGCGTTTACCGATCCTTCAGTCCTCGGATGTCGCACAGGTGGCTCTGGGGAAAATATGGGCTTACCAGCAATCGTCCTGGATAAGTCACTTGAACAGAGAAACCAAAAAGGCCCGCTGGACGGACCTTTTTATAATGGTTGTTGGCACACGATTGTTTCCTATTCTTTTTTGGTTTTTACAATAGGTTTACAACAATAATTTAAATAATTTACACCAACTATATACAATGCAATACACACTTTAAATTTTAAGGACACGTCGCGCACTTCTGACTCCTTGAAAGGTCACGGACAGAAAAGCAGAATTAGATTTAGGCCAAGCTCAGAAACGTTAAATATGTGAGAAATGGGCACGAAGTTTGCCGAACATTTGTTAAATTGCCCTCCGTGGGTTACCTTTCGTGCCGTTATACATTGTGTCTTGCATACAAGTTTAAGATTCAAACCGCTGCAAATGAACTAAATTGGGCAGGTGAGTGACTGTCAGACAACATGAGTGTTTGAGTTCTTTTAATTAGGACAGGGTCGAATGGTACTTTTGGTAAGAACTCATAAAGGACAAATTAGGAAAAGGAAAGCATACTTGTGGTGGAGCTACAAGCATACATTATGGGACCAACGGTTACACAAGGGCGGAAGAGCTGAAGGAAGAAGTTCGGTTTCCTGTGGTTGTGGTGCAGTACATAATAGTGACAATAAAAGAAGCTTGACTTTTGACTCTTCACCGGAAATGGACACCAAGTTCGGCGGTGGACCAAAAAGCTCACATGTTCAAGTAAAACAAGAATTTCGTAGGATTTCATTCATAGGATCTTGTTTCGTGTCTTGTACTTTCATTAGTAATTGGAAGTTTTGGCACTGATGAGAAAACATTTTTCAACTCTGGTTTACATGGTTTATATTATAAACGTGTAGGAATATGATGCACAGGGCTGTGTAATATGCTTGTTGAAAAGTGTTCTTTTGTTATTTTTTTCTTCCTGGCTTTAAAACTCAAGTAAGACTGAGTTGGCGTCTTAGCTGAACATTACTTCAATTATTAACTAAACTTTCTTTGCCATTCCTAAAGCATTTGTGTATCGCATGGTAAGCATGAAGATACTCTGTTACCTGGGACAAACCCACGACTCTCAGAATGGTCTTGCTGAACAAATAGTCATTTACAACAATGATTGTTTTGGCTCAGGGTTCTGGTAATATACAAAGAGGGATTTTACCCTCAAGTTCCCCCAAGTTGCAAACAAACGCCTGAGAAGATAACACAGAGAGTGTGGGACGACCCATTAAAACCAGCCCATGCACTGTACATTAGTAATTCTTGTTGAATTGCTCAAGTGATGTACAGAATGTACCGACATTACCCTTGGCCTCAGACCCTTATCACCCCAGCACCACTTTACGGTATTCCTTCGGGGAGGGGCCAGTACGAAAGCACTTAATACACTTAAGTGAAGCTTATTGCAGCTGTGAAAGCGCTGAAGCTGAACAAGGCCCCGGGTCCAGACGGAACCCCCAACGTGGCGATCAAAACAGCGGTTCTTACGTATCCACTACGTATCTGGATACTATCCAGATATGGTACGAAAGGTTATGCAGAAATGCCTGAAAGAAGGTCGATTTCCAGAAATATGGAAAATTCAGAAACTAGTACTGTGGCCGAAGCCAGGAAAACCGCCCGGGGATCCAGCATCCTATATGTTTACTGGATACTCTTGGTAAACTCTTGGAACGGGTTATCCTCGGCAGGGTGATGACATGCACAGAGAGCGAGAACGGGCTATTAGAAAGGCAGTTTAAATTCTGGAAAGGAAGGTCGACGGTGGACGCAGTTCGGACAGTGCTGGAGAGGGCCGAGAAAGCATTAAAACAAAAGCGTAGAGGAGATCGTTACTGTACCGTGTTTACGATTGATGTGAAGAACGCGTTCAACAGCGCCAGCTGGAAGGCCATTGCCACTGCGCTGCACAGAATGCGGATTCCCGACTACTTTGAAGAGCCACTTCCAAAACCGTGTACTGAGGTATGAAACCAACGCCGGCCTGAAGGAGCTAAAAATAACGGCTGGAGTACCACAAGGTTCCATACTGGAGCCAACGCTGTGGAATGCGATGTACGACGGGATTTTATCGCTGGAGCTACCGAAGGGGGTCGAGTTCGTCGGAATTGCTGAACCGACCCTGACTCTTGGCCGACCACCATCGAGGGACTAGCTAAGTAGATCGCGAAACAGCACCGGCAAATGGTCGTCGGGGCGCCTGTGAACCGGAAGTTTTTTTTTTTCACCGGAATCGCAGAATCGACCTAGGCATAGTAGGATAGATCAATCGTCGGGGGCTATTCTGAGTAGTACGAGCGAATCATCGGCTTGAGTCGTCGGAGCGCCAGTGAACCGGTACTCTCCATCGGAGTAGGCTAGCTTCACCGTCCGGAACTACGCCGAGTAGTATCGATCACGACGAACCGCCGGCTTTGGGTAGTTGAGGCGCTTGCAAACCGGAAATCACCCCTCAACCGGAATCGCAAAACCGACCTCGGCATCCAACCGGTCACCCCGTAGACCATGACGAGCAGAAAAATGGAGTCAAGCGCACCAACAAAACACAGTAGCATCTATCGAAAACACAGTAGCATCTATCGAAAAAAGTCTTAATGGCCCAGGCGTGTGGTCGGCCCCAAAATATGAGTGACGTTGAAAAGACAAATTGCAGCCGGATCGAATAGAACAAGAGGTGACGAAAAGGCGTAGAGACATCAACAAGCCCTTCGCCCCCTGAAGTAATACCATGAGGTTGTTCCGGGGGGGCATCGGATTTGTATCCTATGCTAATGAAAAGTGACGTGGAACAGAGTTGTTTTCCCCATTTTTTCTCTGTTGCCGTACTCGAGACGTGCATCCGCAGTAGACCGTTGAGTAATAGACCATAATAGACCGTTAAGTGAGAACCACAGAGCCTAAATCCCATGTGCTCCGCAGGTAGCCGGGTTAGGTGAAAGTTTCTAGCTTTGCTAGAAATGCGAAAATTCTATAAAAAAAAACATAGAAGAAATGGGTTGCAAAATGGTGAGTCGACAATCAGGAAAGAGCGTTCAACATAGTTCTGGTCCTCACTAGCTCTACCTCACGCTTCCACTGATCAAACGATGACAAAGACCACCAGCTAAGGGTTACGTACTTAGTTAGTAGTGCAACCTAGGCACTTTTGTCCTCTGACATCAGCTTGAGTGCGGGGGTACCAGGTGGAAGCTTAGGATTCTTGCCATTTCCAAGCGAATCTGATCCATACAGTCGTATAGGAATACCACCTTTAACACATCGTCCGGGATGTGGCGAGGGTTCAGCAGTGGGCTCTGTTGAATCTTTATAAGAAATCACAGATCTGCAAGTAGCCCTGAACAAGCGACCTGGTACCGCTTTCAAAGTACCTTAGTTCTCTGGAATGCCAACCGGCACATCAGGATGGTTGCCAGTAAAATCCTGATTATGGTATACTGGTACAGCGTTGAACAACGGACAGGACACGGATTACGGATTATAAACTATATTGCGACACCGAGCTGGCAGTCGTGTTATTCTACTCCCCGAGTAAGGATGGGTGATACCAACTTGAAACGGCGAGTGGGCTAATAGTGCGATTGCTGCCGTCCCGGTAAAACCTTGGCAGGCCTCTGGATACGTTTGGAATCCGTCCATTTTAAGTGATGAGTACTAGGCTTGGATGACCAAACCCTGTTCTACGCCGATCCGGTTCTGAACACGATTCTCATAAGGGATCGTGTCAACCCTTGCATGGCTTCCCTGCTTGCATAGATAACAACCGCCACTACGTATGGCGAGAAATGATAGCGGCTCAGAAGGGGATATCAGCTTTATCCCGGATCATGCCCAACAAGTCAGCTATCAGCAGCAGTAAGAACCGGCTCGTGGCGAGCATGTCTACATCGTTACTAAGATACGCTGAACCCGTGTGGGTGACAGCACTGCAGACGAAGAGGAACCGCTCCCGGCTAAACAGTACGTTCAAACTGATGGCCATGCGTGTGTCGAGTGCGTATCGTATGATTTCATCGAAAGCAGTCTATGTGATTGCAGAACACACGGAGTTGTGAATTTCCACTTGACGCAGTTTTTGTCTAGTTGTGGCTGCTTCAAGAAATACCTGAATAGGTTTGAACACGCAAAGTTATGTACCGGGTGCGGCGATGTTGAGGATACCCCTGAGTACGTGGTCTTCGAATATCCGGGCTTCGAGCATTAGCGAGCCGAGATGAGATCCGTCGTCGGCAATGACGAAGATGGCGAGAGGAGCAGCGCCACTTAACGTAGCGGACAGCACAAGGCTCTGAGTCGTTGGGGTAGCCGGAATCGTCGGACCGACCTCGGCACTTGACAAGTCAGTCTGTTGAAGTGAGCATATGAAGAAGTTCAACGGGCGTGACAAGAGTAGGGTAGATCCTCCGCCGGAGACTAGACCGAGTAGAGCGGTGTAGCGTGGTATCGGTAATAAGTCGCCGAGGCGCCTGCAAACCGGAAATCGTCCTCCAACCGGAATCACGCGACCGACCTTGGCATTCAAGTAGTCTGACCTGGAGAGTTTGGAAATCAGTGGATTAGCAGCGGGTGCGAATGTTGCGCAAGGCTCTGGCGAAATGCCAGCCCAGATGCAGTATAAAGAGAAAAATAGAAGCACAAGAGCACAAGATGCACGTGAGTCACACGCAGGAAGCGAAGCAAGAAGCAGTGCTGGTTAGCACAATGATTGTACCCCGTTTGGCATAAAGTCGTTTGGCATAAGGTCGTTTGGCATAAAGCCGTTTGGCATAAATTCGTTTTGCATAATGGTCGTTTGGCATAATGGTCGTTTGGCATAATAGCCGTTTGGCATAATGATTGAGTTAGAATGAATATCAGCATTTTCGAAGCTTTTACCGAGATCAACACCACTGAGCCCATAGCAAAAAGAACATAAAGTATCGTTGAGTTGTTGCGATATACATATTTGAAAATAGTAAATTGTAGCGGCCATAGGGCGGCTAGGAGTCTGCTACCTGATTCCGGACTGGTTTCTTAAACGAGTGACTTATGCGCCACCTCCTAGGAGGACCACCCGTCGTGTTCTATGTTGCCCGGCTAGATACTGACCGAAGAGTCAGCTCCCAAATGCTCAACAATACGCGAGAACAAGTAAGCAGACTCGTTATCCAAATTTGCCTCGAAGGAATCTCCTATTTCGACAACTAAAGCCACACGAACATAACCAAAAGATTCCACCAAACAACCGAACTCCCAAAACTCGACCTAATCCTATGTATCATCACTGGCAGAGATATCGCACCCACTCAAGCCCATTCCGTTTTAGAAGACGGATTATTCAACAGACAACGGAACTAACCAGGACCAGCGAAACGTGAAAAGGACTTTGAACTTTCTTAACCATACTAACTAGCACGAAATTTCCATTAACACAAGGACTTTCTGTAGGACGTATATTTGAACTATAATTTGATAACCTAGGTTTCCATATCGGTCACGCCGACGGCCTTTCTTCTACAATCCCCTTTGAACTTCTGGCCCTAACTTGTGCGGATTTCTAACTCAACTTCTCTGTGTCCGTGCTAACACTCTTGCATGCAAGGTTTCGTGGAACGTACTCACGGTTTGTATCTTACTACGTCGACGATGACGCTATCGATGACGTCGACTGGATGCCGATGGTCGCTCAAGGGATGCTGACGCTTCGACGACTTTCACGGCTGCTCACGAGGTTCACAGGCACTTCTCGGGCTCGTGATCCAACTTCCGAAGCTTGATTGACGGAAATGCGCTTGGAGTGCGTTGGTGACGGTCGCTACTCCCTTCCGGCTTCGAGGCGCCGGGCGGACTTTGGCGCCAGAACGCAGATGGATGCGCGACGCAAGGTGGTGCGGAGCAAGCTTCTCGTTCTCCTTTTTGTGCGATGTACGTGCGGTTCTATTTATCTCTTTTTT
>NW_018736500.1:0-34404 GCF_002204515.2 Aedes aegypti
ATGGCAAAAATGACAAACGTTTCTCAATACGATTGAATGGACGTAATCATTGAGATTTACGCTTTGCAGTCTAAGTGTGACAATTGAGAGTGCATTCAACCAAATAGTAATCTTTCCACAGCGCCTCCGGAAGCTTATATATACCGATGATTCAAGAAGTGGATTCTACATCATCGCACCACCTGCAGTAGATAAAAACAGACAGTGCATTGTCTATTCGTACATCCTGTTCGATACCGCCTTTCTCAAACTGTGCAAGGTGGACCACACTGAAGAATTAACAAACTAAGGTGGTCCATAATATCGATTAAGCTTCATACCGCTCATCCGATTCTAATTCTAATACTGACAGCCATCCTAAAATCCTTTTTTATCTCTGACGAGCCCTAGATACTTAACTACATCTGACCAATTTATTTAAACCACTTTCATATTAATGACAACATGTATTTTGATGGCTTCAAATAGCTTTTGGTTTATGTGGGAATATTTTTAGTTATGTTTGGGAAGCAGTAGGAGAAATCTTCCATTTTTGGGCAAGTATGAAGGAAAAATTATTGAAACATTTTTTGCAATCTAATACAGATAACACGCAGCCTTTGTCCTTTGGTGGAGAGGCAGTGCCATCCACCAACAAAGATTTTTGACATCCCTCAACTCCAATATTTGTAAGTCAAAAGTGTACATATTTTTATACTATGGGGTCCCAAAATGCTGCCTTGAAGACACCAACTCTTAAAGGAGGTCTTTCAGACTTGGGAGTTCTAATAATTAACCTGAGGAGTACGATTTAACAGATAACTTTGAATCATTTCTTAAGTTTTTTAAACTTTTACCATTCAATTTTAATGCCAAACCCTATTGAATGCTTTTTCTTTTTATGATATGTATTTGGGAATGCCTGCTTCAATGCATCTACCGATCGGGCATGTGAACTGTGCTCATTCTCGTGTTACCAAATGAATCGCACTAGGATATGTGTCTGAATGGAAGAAAAACATGGTCCGGCGCTTTTTTTGCCATTGCCACAACCTATGTCAACCCCATTGTGGTGTAGGCCACACAACCGGCAGGTGAATCCTAACCCGTTGAAATTCCTGCGTCAGCAACGGTGAAAACGGATTTTATTTTGATTCTTTTCACATGTTTTCCGGCAGCCTCACGGGATTAGAAGCGCGCTGAGAGAGCTGTGGAAGCATAAAACTGCTTTCACTAAACTTTTTTTTCTAGACTGCTAGTGAACACCATCGCTAACATCCTGTGGGCTGTGTGGACAGCATTGCTTTCATCTACTGAAACTTGGATGGCTGCGTCCGGGATAGAGGGGGCATTTATCCGCCACGATGTGCATCCGCCGCGTTTCAGGACATCCTGAACTCGGACTGGTAAAAATAGTACATTGTACCTATTACGTCCATACGATTTGATGCAATTTGTTTGTGTAGGTAATGGCTTTCCAGATTAGGCCAACGTCGAACGAACGAATGCACAGTGGTCTAAATTGGTGTCCAAAAAGGCGATCAAATTCAATTTCTCGGCGAATGGACCGAATCAGTTAACGGTTCGAATTATTCTTGTAGATTATTTGAAAGCATGGTAAAATAAGCTTTCTAAACCCGTATCAGCCCAGCATATAGGAAAAAGTTCAAATTGCTGCGATTTTGACGGATTTCCTTCATTTTTAGTTCAAATGAAATCAACAGGATGTCTTATTAGTATAAATGACTACAACGCAACTAGTTTTCATATTTTTGATTACGGATTTCATGTGAGAACTAAATTAGTCATTGCGAACAGATGTCGCCTTTGGATTTTTGTTACTTTTATTAACTCTCTTTTCGCAAAAAACAATATTCAAATCGTAATTTTCTTATTTCTCAATATTTTTGCACCATTTTTTTTTCAAAAGTTATCAACACAAATATTATATTGGCCACTCAGGTGACAGGTTCAGTGGCTTAGTTAAGAACCAGGTTTTTTTATAAAATGGGACAATTTCAAACTCATTGAATGTTATCAACTATTTTTCTATTTCTAGATGGCCAAAGTTCTTAAAGTGATCTTGTTCGATCAGGTTTGAGCTGCTTTTTGAAGATAATTTTTAATACCCGAATTCGCCAGTTAAGAAGAAAAATAACGTCCGTATAGTCGAAACTAAGGACTGTTCATTTAAGAAAGTGGACACCTAAATATTAGCATTTTGGTGTAAAAATTCCATAAAAACAAATAAAAATTTTGTTTCAGTGTGATCTCAAGTGTTTATTTTGACAGCAGACAAAAGTTGACATAAAAAAATTATAAATTCTAAACGATGGGTCGAATTGACATGGCGACTCTCAATTTTTTTCTGCACAAATGGTGTACAGAAAAACTGCCATTCCGAGATTTGGCCTTAAATCGCGAAGTGTCCAAATTGAATTTTTTCAACGCTGTGGCCAAAACAGATATTCCTGACGACGTACGATATATCCCAACAGAAAAAAATTGGGAAAAATGATTTGGTATGGCAAGCAATTTGCGCCTGCGGTATGAAAGTACTACATATTTCACGACGGGTTCAATCAACGGCGAAAATTACAGAACTGAATGCATTAAAAAATGGCTTCTGCCCATCTACTGAAAGCATACCATGCCTCCATTGTTTTTGCCAGACCTAGCATCGGCTCACTATGCTTCAGCTACTTTGGAGATGCTCAAGAAGGAATAAGTCGAATTTGTAGAAAAATGATCGATTCCATCAAATTGCTCAGAACTACGCCTCATTGAAACATATTGGGCAATAATCAAACGGCATCTTAAGAAGGATGGAAGAGAAGCAAGCTCCATCGATTTTTTCAAGAAAATGTGGTCAGCAGTTCAAAAAGCAGTTCGAAAAGTTCCGAAAAAAGTTGTGCAGAATTTTATGGGAGGTATCAAAAGAAAAGTAAGAGCATTCTCCAGCAATGCTCAATGAATGTTTAAATTTATGTGAATTTGATCGAAATTACGTTGATTTCCATGTATTTTAGGTAAACTCATGAATTTGTTCGCAAATAAACAGTTTACTGTAAAAAACACGTGTCCACTTTCTTAAATGAACAGTCCTTATGTTGCAGATAATCTTACTTGCAAGTTGATGATATGCCAAGCTATTTGCCGTTATGTAAGAGGAACATCACTAGTTTTTATCACTGGACAAACAAAATGACAAGTTTACAAAGAAAAAGTGTCTTTAGAATAGAATTTTTCCATTTATTCAATCGAGTAAAGGTCCCGTAAGGTTCTAACCCAACTTAGCCAGCTACTATTACAGAACTGACGCTGTAGAATGGCATTTTGTTTGTGGTATTAGCACAATAATGTCTAATTTAAGGAAAAAGTATAAGTCCACCAAATTGTTCATATACTCAAAAGATTGAAAAATTTTGGGCAATGACTAAGTAACTAGAGTTTTTGAGGCCCGGTGCGGGGTCATATTCGGCGGCCCCTTAAAAATAGGGATGGCGTGAGCAAAAGGTTGTAACCGGACGTCCGAACGTGCTTTCCGGTAAGATTAGCGGATGGCTTGAGCGCCACTCCGGTTGGAGACCATCCACCTGTTTTTCAGGGTTGCCCGGCCTAAGACCTCTCAAGGGAAAGGGTTTTGGGGTCCAATAGTGGAAGGAAAGCACGAAGCACGGTTGGCTACGTTGTTGCGACAAGAAGACTCCTCTTTAGATTACCCTAGACTGTTAGTCGAGAAAAGAAAACCTAGCCGATAGTCCAGACTACGTTCGCACTTATTCTCATCACTGGCTGGCTGTACACGTAAACCTCAAACTGAACCCGAAAGACTAGAGAGTGTTCCTTGGTTGGATTCGGAGCCAACCTCCCCAGTAAAATAAAGTAAATTAACAAGGAACTACTAAACGAACCCGAGTGACATGAAACCTCCCCTTACATTACCTCTTCTCGTTCACTAATAACTTCAACACAGGTCGGTTTGTCTGTGGTACTCTAATGAATTTATTCCAAACATAACGCAACTTCATTATTCGAGTTCATTTCTATATTTAGTTCTTAGGCCTACTTTACCGACATCTCTCTTCTCCTTACTCTAGCTATTTACAAGTTTTTCCCTTTCTTCATCTACTTCTAATTCTCTCTTCACGTGCTTTTGTGCGGTGTGGCATTCACATTGGGGAACGCTAGTGTCCGACAAAAAAGCTTAGCCGCCGCCACGCGTCTCCAACCATCAATCGGGAGCGGGCAAAAAAATCTCTACACCATGCGCATGGGACTTTCACTGTTTTGCATGCATTTACTTACGGTACCATATCAGCAGGACGAAAGTGGGTGGTCGCCGGACGACGACGCTGGGGTCTTGTTTGGTGTGAACGACGGTACTGCTGATCGGTGGGTGCTTGATCCGGGTTGACAGTTAGTGCATCGGTCGGACGCGGGATCGCTTGCTGAACAGGTGGTTTTGATGGGTTAACGCTCAGTCACGGCACATCTCTGCGATGCCCGGCTCCTTCAAACGCGCCGATGCGCGCTCCTTCCGACTTCTACGCCTCACTGCTTCATGCGCCGACGGCGCCTCACCGACGATTTGTGGGCTTCAACGGGGTACTGCCGTTGTACTTACGGTCGTCACCGAAACTGGTTGCTGGCTCCACTGACTCTTGTTGAAAACCGATATGCTGCTGCCTTGGCCCTGTCCGGGGCGCGATATAGACGGACGCGGCCCCCTTCCGGCCACGTGTACCACCGGGGCTTCTTCGAAGCTGCAGAGTGGGGTCAGGAATAGTTCCTAAGATGAATTGTGAGGTGACGGGCTTGGCACGCTCGCCACAAATCTAATTGAAATAAATGCCAATTTCCGACGCGTTAAAAGCTTGGATTATCACACCAAAGAAGCACGTGATTTACCTGCTAATTCTTTATCCTCACTCGCACACTTCCTACTAGCACGAATCGCCGTTTTGCGTGACGATTTCCTAACAACTATTTCACTAAGAGAGAGACGAACTTAAATTAGTAATTTCAAGGAGATATCTTGTCACTTGATTTTCCACCTGCAAAATCACCTCACGACGCGCAACTAACACTGAACTACTCCTGCCTCTTCCACCATACAGAACGAAGTGAACGAGTAACAGCCAGAAATCCTCAGATAAGGTGCGATAATTCTGAACATCTTCGCTACCGGATTTGACCTCCCGAGTCTCTAAATTGCCTTTGCCCCGACTAACAGTCTATTGTGGCAAAGAGAAAGATCATTCGGGTTGCAACGAATGTCACCAACCGAGCCTAACCGAAATTCTCTCAATTACGAGCCAAAGGGTCAATATATCCTGAAAGGGTTTCCCAGAGGTCGATGGCCACCATCCGACGCTACATTGTTAGGGACATATGCGCGTGCCTATGCTTCTCACATGGTCCCAATCTTCTATGGTACTCAACCGCTTATTCTTGGAGAATTCGCTTGCTCGTTTCTGTGTGAGCGCGCCTGGATTTATAGCTAAAAGAGCTTTTATAGGGAATTCAAACTGCGGTGTATGTGACGGGGAAACTTTAATAAAAATTCAATTTCATTTTAATAATTCATTAACTTAAGCTGAATTTATATCTACATATTTACACGAAATGTATCGAACTGAAAGTTCGTTACATCACTCCCTTCTAAATTTACGAAAATTTGATTGGCGATGCTATCAAGCTAACAAAAGCCAATCAAATTTTCGTAGGCTTGCTAAATAGTCATGGCGATGACATGCTTCAATTTTCGGGGTCATATAGTTTCATCATTGAACGAATTCAACTCCATCTCTATTTACAGTATGCAGCTCTTAACAAACCACACCTGCCACTGACCATCAGCGACCTACGGTCTCCGGTCTCCAGCGGAAAAATCATTACTGCCATGCCATTACAATTTATAACCTTACTAAAGAAGTATATAAAGAGATCCGATCGCAAAGAACTATTTTTTTTTTAATGAAAACCTATCTTGATCAAAGAAAAGAATAATTGTTGATGATGACCACACTCATACTTTCCCCCCCTCCATTCATTCAAACATAAATTCACAAACGAAAAACTCAGCTTCAACTCAGAGTAGTCGACTAAAACTCTGAGGCAAGCTTAAAATAACATAAACCGAAGTACATCTTCTAAAACCAGGACATTTTGCCGATATATTGAAGACGCACTTACGAAAGTCTCCACCTAAGTGGACATAACCGTGAGTCCAGTCAACAATCTCTGCCCCAGCCCGAAGCGAGAAAACGAGATTTTAACCTTCCTCACAAAATAAGCCGATCCGAATCGCAATTCGTTGCCACGGAACAGAAACCGCGATTTACACTCATTGCGACGCACATCTTAAATAAGCCTCTTACGAGATTTTTTAAGCGCCAATACATCGTCTGACTAACAAAAAATCTCGCAGAAATTAAGTAAACACAAGCTACTTCACATCCATACACCCATCGCAATCATACCAAATGAACTCCGACACTGTGAAGTGCAGAATCCAACTACATACGTGACGTTCACCCGCAAACCGGTCTACCAAACATCCAATGTCATCACCCTCAAACGAACTGTCAAAGTGATGGACGAGAAGAAAAAACAACCCGCGAGTGGGAAGTGCGGTGAAAACTTTTGCAAAAGTGAAAATAATAGTGTTGCGCTGGAAAATGAACCTGTACGAGGGAAAATGTGAAAACTCCGGGCTATGGGCTACATGAGGAGAGTAAATTTTATCATCGTTCCTGGCTATCGATGTAAGTTGGTTTGTTTTGTTTCTTTTCTTCACAGGTGAAAGTTCGGACCAGCCGCCATCGGAAAGCAGACGACCGGACCAGATAGATGCGGATTAAGGCGAAATACCGGAGATGTGCGATTGAAATCACAAAGGACGGATGACGGGAATAAGGAGAAAGTAACCGGACACGAAAACTATGGATGAGGAAGCGAAATGGAGGAATGTTGATTAACTATGTTGGATCGGTAAAAGAGAATTGGAGAGGAACTAAAAATAAACAAGGACGGATCGGTAAAGCAGGACTGTGCATGGATACGGGATTGCAACGCGATTTGGATCGATATAGTAGAAGCAAGGAAAAACAACAAGGTGGACTAATCGGGAAAGGAAACTAATCTGAGAAACGGATTGGAATTCTGCGGATAATGCTGAGGAAAACCAGGATATGAACAACTATACGACTAAATTCAACTAATTCATTATATTAACGCGATTCGGCTACGATGAACAACAAGGATATTTACAAAAAGGACGATAAGGAGAAAAAAGCGAATATTTACAACTTGACGACCAATTCAACAAAAGGACTAATCAATTACGAATTGAACCGTGAGTAATTAATGTTTATCTACTAATCTAGTTTAAGTACTTATTCTAGTGATTAAGGGATAGGGCATTAGGAAACTAACAACTAATATTTACAGGAATTTACAAGCTCAGTGATTGAGCGTCTCGTTTGGTCGTATCTTTCTCGGTATTTGAGTCCTCCTCAAATAGTTTCTGCCCTTTCAGGTGTTTTTGCAATCGAATATTGATTTTATAGTCACTTTCTAAAGTTGTTCATAGCTTGAGGTGTTGTTTAGATATTGTTTAGGCTCAGTTTCGGTACCCTCAGCGTAGATTCCATCCGTAGATTTTCCCTAGGCGAGTCCGTCGAAACTGTCCGTATACTTAATGACCATATAGGTGTTTTTTGGTACTTATAGTTACTCATTAAGAGTTGCATAGCTTGAAAACCCAGTCTTTGACTATGTCCCAGACTGCGGAAGCATTCGCTTCAGCTTATTCGCGAAAAAGACTCCTATCCGTTTCCCAGTCAGGTCTTCTAGCTCATAGGTATTGTTTTCCCAAGACTTTTCGAACTATAGCTGGCTCATATTTCGGGGCCAGCTTCTTACAAAATCCATTCCCTTTATCTGACTGGTCGAACGTCTGCTTTAGGACTTTTTCACCGACAATGTAAGTAGGGCATTGAACATTAGACCGAAGATTATAACTTTTAGCATGCTTAGCGTAGGCGGCTTTTAGGTTCGTTTTAATTTCATCGAACAACTCTTTCCGCTTGTTTTTAATCTGCTGTTCGTCTTCTTCAGGTGGTACGTGATTGTCGCGGATCTTAGAATACTCTCTACCGTCTGAGACCTTTTGTCGACCAAAAACTACGAAGTAGGGCGTGAATTTGGTTGACTCGTGAACCGATGTTCTGATTGCGTCCGCTATTTGTTGAATGTCGTCTGCCCAATGGTTGTGGGACTTCTTTAGGGTCGCGCGTATGGCCGTAACGATTACCCGGTTCACTCTTTCCGTATTATTCACTTGTGGGTGATACGCAGGTGTGAGCCAATGGGACACATGATTGTCTTCGAGCAGTTTCTTGAATTCCCGCGAGACAAACTGAGATCCATTGTCGGTTAATATAATTTCGGGCACCCCAAATAGACGGAAAATCATATTTTCCACGAAGTCTACCAAAGAGTGAGCTTTGGCTTCGCGAAACGGTTGAATCAAGACGAACTTACTGAAGACGTCTGTGGCTACTAGTAAGCAGGTGTTTCTATTCTTACCCGATGGAAGTAACGGTCCTACATAGTCTAGTGTAACGAATTGCCACGGGTATTCCACCGGTTTTTGAAAACCCATAGGTGGCGTTACGTTGACATTTCCGGCTTTACTAACTTGGCATTTGAGACATTCTCGACAAAATTTCCGAATTTCAATGTTCATTCGTGGCCAGTAGTAACGATTTTTAATTGCAGCCAGTGTTTTTTCGAAACCAAAATGTGCCTTCTCGTGTTCCTGGCGGATTATATCGCAACGTTCGGTTCTCGGAGGATAGCATTTCCATGCGAATCGTGGGTCACTCATCCGGTTTCCTGTTTTGACGAATCGAAAAACTCTGCCATCCACTATGCGAAAGTCTTTGAACTTGTTAGGATTGGACTGAATTCGTTCCATCAGTTCCTCTTGTTCAGCGTCTGGCTGGGAGATTACCACCGTGTCCACTTCAATCGACCTCGATAGACAGTCCGCGGTAATATTTGCCTTACCTTTCCGGTATTCCAGATCAAAATCATAGGCTTGGATTCGTAGTGCCCATCTCAACAGCTTTGCATTTCCGGTCTCTGTCCCGACGTTAAAAAGCCACAGGAGGCTTCTCGCGTCTGTGATTACTCGAAACTTCGTTCCCTCCACATAATGTCGGAAATGTTGGATTGCGGACAGTACCCCTAAACATTCCTTTTCAACCGCCGTGTATCTTCGTTGTGTACGGTTGAGTTTTTTTGCTAAAGTAGCTAATTACTCGCGTTTCTCCGTCCTGCTCCTGGACAAGGGCTGCTCCAATGGCCCGATCTGAAGCGTCCGATTCGATGATAAACGGTTTTGTGAAATCGGGGTTCCCTAGAATCGGTGCTGAAGTTAGGACAGATTTCAGTTCTCGGAATGCAATTTCCGCTTCTTTAGTCCAGACAAACTTTTTGTTCTCCTTCGTGAGGAGATCTGTGATTGGTGCCGTAATTCTACTATAATTCTTTATAAATCTTTGATAAAAGCCTGCCAATCCCATGAGGCGGCGAATGTCTTCTTGAGTTTTTGGTTGGGCGTAATCTAGAATTGGCTGAATTCGAGCCGTGTCAATTGCCACTCCATTTTCGTTGAGAAGATAGCCGAGGTACATTACCTGTTTACGGCAGAATCTTGACTTTTCCAGCGAGATCGTGAGTCCGGCTTTCTTAAGCCTTTCTGCTACGATACGCAATAGCTGGAGGTGTTCCTTGAACGTATTGGACGCGATGACAATGTCATCCAGATACACAAAGACGAATGGTTCGAGGTCGAACCCCAAGGCTTTGTCCATCAGACGTGACATTGTGAACGGCGCATTCGTAAGGCCGAACGGAAGCACCTTAAAACGGAAAACTCCTTCGGTTGTCCGGAATGCAGTGAAGTTTCGACATTCCTCTTTCAGAGGGATCTGAAAGTAGGCGTCCTTAAGGTCAATTACTGAAAAGAACTTTGCCTTACCCAATCGACGGAATATGTCTTGCATATTACGCATTGGGTAGGTGTCCTTGACCGTTAACTTGTTAATTTTTCGTGAGTCCAAGCAGACCCTCACCTTCCCGTTTTTCTTGAGCACCGGTACAAGCGGGTTGGTCCACTCACTATAGCATTCCTCTATTGCATCCAACCGTTTGAACCTCTCAACCTCATCATTGATGGCTTGCTGAACGTAGGGAGAACACTTATACATTGGCGGATTACGCGGTTTAGCTCCCTCCTGGAGCACAATCTCGTGGGTTATTAGATGTGTTCTTCCTAGCTTCCCGTTCGATGTCAGTTCGAAATTCCTTATGACACCCGTCAACTGTTTCCTCTCCTCCTCTGATAACTCATGCTCGGTCTCGATAGCGTCTGGGTCTGGTACAGAACTTATCGGTCCTTCGTATACTGGAATATCCAGTGTCTCATCTTCCTCTAATTCGTCAGCACTTAACGGCTCACCGGAAGGTTCTATGGTGAAGCACGTTGGCAAACTGTTGGTTTGTCCGACTGTCTCAACTTCTTCAAACCCCTGACCCACATCTATCATAGGTTTTATTCCAAAACATTCCCAAAAGTCTACTCCAAGGATCAAATGCCTTGAAATCTCTGGTACTACGAGAGTGGGTACCACTTTGGTCAACTTTTTGTACGTGAATGGAATATTCACGTACCCCAAGCAACTATATACTGATCCATCAGCTGTTGAAACCTTGATGGCCGTTGGTTGAATTTTAAGATTATAACGTTCTACCACTTCTAGAGAGTTTAGGATGCTAATCCCCGCTCCGGAGTCCAGTAAGGCATCGAGTTCGAACTCGAAAACCCTGACTTTAATATGAGGGCATTTTGACCTCTTAAATTTAATGTGGTAAATTTGAGAAAATGGGTCGTAGTTTGGTTGTTGTTTGGGAATTAATACTTTTGCTGGGTTTGACGAATTCCCCCCATCGCCCCCCTTTACTCGTTTCCCTGACTTGAGTTTTGGGCATTCGAGGGTCTGGAGCAACGCTCACAGCTTCGAATCGTTCTGCCCAAGTTTCCACAACCGTAACAGAAAATAACTCTTGGCCGTGTACACTGTCTCCATGTATGACCTTGTCCTTGGCAGTTCCAGCAGCTCGCTGGTGTTGTCGCATTCTGTGTAGGTCTTGCATTCTGCTCTATCGATGGTCTATTTGCTCTTGCGAAGTTGTTATTGGTTCGAGTGTTGATTGCGTTGATTGACTGGTCACTATCGTAGTCGCTTCCTTCTGCCTCTAGCTGGTTTATTGGACGTCGTTGATAACCAGATGTGCCTTCCATATTCTGCGACTGCAATTGTGAGTCGGCTGCATCTATCCGGTAGTTAAGCGTTATCAGTTGCTGTAGGTCCTTAATTTCCACGATCGATATTTTGGACCTATAGTGTTGCCTCATATTGTCCCAAATCACCTCAAACTTCCTTCGATTTGAGAGTGGTTTGGACAATAAACGATTCATCTTTTCGATTTCCGTTACAAACGCGATGAACGGTTCGCCACGTTGTTGTTTCCGGCTCTTGTATTTTAGTTCGGATGCCCTGATACTTATTTGGGTTTCCAAATCTGTAGGAAATGGCTGTCTCAAACTCTTCCCACGTGTTAAGGTCATCGACAAAGGTGAAAAACCAGTCAGAGGCGGCCCCTTCCAAAAGCATGTGGATGTCACGCAGTAGGATGTGTTTGGCCACCCCTTCCCTCTCGGCCAATTTTTTCGCCTTATACAGAAAATTCTCCACTGACATTGTCGATCTCAATTCGCCAGTGAATCGTAATTTCCATTTCTCCACTCGTCCTTGGCCTGCGTATCTTCCACCTGGATGCCTCCAACCCGATTGGTAAGCGTCGTTGTTCCAACCGTTATTGTACCCGCTTTCCGAATCATGGCTGCTCCGCCAATGCCTACTCCTCCAAACCGGTTGTGGTCTTCTTACGTCCTCCTCACTGTCTTCGTCCTCGATACTGGCCTGGTAGCTGTCTGCTGTACGTCTACTACGGTCGATTACGGTTCTAGTAGGTACCGGATTCCTCTGTGGTACGTTTCGATACTGGCGTTCCGTATTCGAAAAATCGGTTTGCTGTCTCAGTGCCTCACTCTGCGCTAGTTTGGCCGCCAATTCCGTTATCGCTGCCTGCATATCTTCCCACTCCTTACGTGTGACCGAGATATGTGTTGAATCGTCTGTGCCATGTCGCAGTCCTTCGGCCCCAGTCTCGCAGAAGGTATTCTGATCCTTGATCTCGCTCAATGTGATTTTAGGAATAGTACCAGTCCCATTCCTCGCGGGAACGCCAACCTTAGGGAACTCGAATGGGTTGCTTATATTCCCTCCAAGTACAGATTCCATACGACCTAGTTCTGTTTGGCTCTGCCTTTCGACTGTCGGTGATTGCGGTGGCCCAAACTGATATTTCATCATTATTCTCTCAATAGCCTGAACCAACTCCCTCTTCTTCTTTTCTCTTCCTCTCCCTCAACATGAATCCATTTTACCCTGTACCAATAGTGCAGTACTCTTGACTCATATTTAGATTCCACTTTCTTTTCCAACGCTTTTTCTAAATTCAAAATTCTTCCCTCAACGTGTGCATACTCGTCATTAATGCTGAATGGCGATTGGTACAAACGTCCATCTTTTTGATCATTTTTGAACAGATTTCGTAAATGTCTTTGCTTTGCAGTTAGATCAAGTTTATAGACTTCTTCAGGTTCATTGCGGATTTGGAGCTCAAAATCCAGCTCCTCCTGATTCAAATCTTCCGCTCGAGGGAATACACGACTCATCGTGAATTATTTTAAAAATTTAGCTTAAATTTAATGAAAATGCAAACAAAATATATAGAATTCAAATAAGGTAATAAGAAACTAAGAAAATGTATTTATATGAAAAAAAAACGATACGAAAAAAATAAATATTTACAGAATTCAAGAAAATCCAACAAACAACAAAAAAAGAGTTTTAATAAACAGCGAAGAAAAAGCCTTGTATTGTTGGGCGCCAAATGTAACCGGACGTCCGAACGTGCTTTCCGGTAAGATTAGCGGATGGCTTGAGCGCCACTCCGGTTGGAGACCATCCACCTGTTTTCAGGGTTGCCCGGCCTAAGACCTCTCAAGGGAAAGGGTTTTGGGGTCCAATAGTGCAAGGAAAGCACGAAGCACGGTTGGCTACGTTGTTGCGACAAGAAGACTCCTCTTTAGATTACCCTAGACTGTTAGTCCGAGAAAAGAAAACCTAGCCGATAGTCCAGACTACGTTCGCACCTATTCTCATCACTGGCTGGCTGTACACGTAAACCTCAAACTGAACCCGAAAGACTAGAGAGTGTTCCTTGGTTGGATTCGGAGCCAACCTCCCCAGTAAAATAAAGTAAATTAACAAGGAACTACTAAACGAACCCGAGTGACATGAAACCTCCCCTACATTACCTCTTCTCGTTCACTAATAACTTCAACACAGGTCGGTTTGTCTGTGGTACTCTAATGAATTTATTCCAAACATAACGCAACTTCATTATTCGAGTTCATTTCTATATTTAGTTCTTAGGCCTACTTTACCGACATCTCTCTTCTCCTTACTCTAGCTATTTACAAGTTTTTCCCTTTCTTCATCTACTTCTAATTCTCTCTTCACGTGCTTTTGTGCGGTGTGGGCATTCACATTGGGGGAACGGCTAGTGTCCGACAAAAAAGCTTAGCCGCCGCCACGCGTCTCCAACCATCAATCGGGAGCGGGCAAAAAAATCTCTACACCATGCGCATGGGACTTTCACTGTTTTGCATGCATTTACTTACGGTACCATATCAGCAGGACGAAAGTGGGTGGTCGCCGGACGACGACGCTGGGGTCTTGTTGGTGTGAACGACGGTACTGCTGATCGGTGGGTGGCTTGATCCGGGTTGACAGTTAGTGCATCGGTCGACGCGGATCGCTTGCTGAACAGGTGGTTTGATGGGTTAACGCTCAGTCACGGCACATCTCTGCGATGCCCGGCTCCTTCAAACGCGCGATGCGCGCTCCTTCCGACTTCTACGCCTCACTGCTTCATGCGCCGACGGCGCCTCACCGGGCTTCAACGGGGGTACTGCCGTTGTACTTACGGTCGTCACCGAAACTGGTTGCTGGCTCCACTGACTCTTGTTGAAAACCGATATGCTGCTGCCTTGGCCCTGTCCGGGGCGCAATATAGACGGACGCGGCCCCCTTCCGGCCACGTGTACCACCGGGCTTCTTCGAAGCTGCAGAGTGGGGTCAGGAATAGTTTCCTAAGATGAATTGTGAGGTGACGGGCTTGGCACGCTCGCCACAAATCTAATTGAAATAAATGCCAATTTCCGACGCGTTAAAAGCTTGGATTATCACACCAAAGAAGCACGTGATTTACCTGCTAATTCTTTATCCTCACTCGCACACTTCCTACTAGCACGAATCGCCGTTTTGCGTGACGATTTCCTAACAACTATTTCACTAAGAGAGAGACGAACTTAAATTAGTAATTTCAAGGAGATATCTTGTCACTTGATTTTCCACCTGCAAAATCACCTCACGACGCGCAACTAACACTGAACTACTCCTGCCTCTTCCACCATACAGAACGAAGTGAACGAGTAACAGCCAGAAATCCTCAGATAAGGTGCGATAATTCTGAACATCTTCGCTACCGGATTTGACCTCCCGAGTCTCTAAATTGCCTTTGCCCCGACTAACAGTCTATTGTGGCAAAGAGAAAGATCATTCGGGTTGCAACGAATGTCACCAACCGAGCCTAACCGAAATTCTCTCAATTACGAGCCAAAGGGTCAATATATCCTGAAAGGGGTTTCCCAGAGGTCGATGGCCACCATCCGACGCTACATTGTTAGGGACATATGCGCGTGCCTATGCTTCTCACATGGTCCCAATCTTCTATGGTACTCAACCGCTTATTCTTGGAGAATTCGCTTGCTCGTTTCTGTGTGAGCGCGCCTGGATTTATAGCTAAAAGAGCTTTTATAGGGAATTCAAACTGCGGTGTATGTGACGGGGAAACTTTAATAAAAATTCAATTTCATTTTAATAATTCATTAACTTAAGCTGAATTTATATCTACATATTTACACGAAATGTATCGAACTGAAAGTTCGTTACAAGGTGACTAAACAAGAACCACGTTTTAATATAGATTCCTTAGAGAGTTCAACCAGACATCTCTCAAAGAATCTTTATGAATATTTCTGTTAAATATAAATATTTCTAGCTGAAATTCATTCTCGATGCTTTTCCGAAATGATTTCCCAGACAGATATACGTTTTGTGGAATCTAACAGCATGTTCCATGTCTTTACTTCATTTTTCCAGTGAAATATGTGAAATAAACTGTTGTTCAAATGCCTATGGATACCTTGATGGCTACAGCGTAGCGTCACGACATTGCCGGGCGTATTGTAAAGCTTCATCTTCGACGGTCTTGGGCGACACTTCTCCAGTTGCCCCCGAACGTTTAGGGTCGCCAGGTTCCTCCACTGCGTACAGCCAGCGTATTCGTGGTCTTCCCCAAAGCCACCGACCTCTACCTGGTTCCCTGCTGAATATTATTTTCGCAACTCTTTCTTCCGACATTCGCACTAAGTGACCAGCCCACTGAAGTCTGCCGTATTTTACACGAATGAGGGATTCCACGGAGGCATGCAAGTCGATTCTGATCGACCATTTCAAAAATATCTGAAACTTTGCACAGTTTTTCAGTTCCATCTAAATCGTCATTTTCCGATATCAAATCTTCAAGTTGAGTCACGACTAACTTTTCAAAAGGGTGTATGTGAAAATGGTTCAAAAATATTCAAAAAGCTGCACAGCAAAAACGGTTCGTTCGATTGTTAGACAACTAAAGAAACAAAGTTAGACAACTAAATAAAGAAATTGTTAAGGGTACCACATGAGGTTAACAAGTTGTTTTCATGATATTTTATTTAATTATTCATAACTATTATAGCATCTATTAGAAAGTTAGACGCGATCCAGTGTTGTGATCTAAAGTCTTGATAGTGTCATATTTTTTATTGTACGTAACTGAAGAAAAATTCTCTCAATAGTGTTGAAACCTTTTGATAAAAGAAACCTATTAGAAATCTAATATTGAAGACAAAAACTACAAAAAAAGTTTTCTATACAGGTATACGACTAATTTACCTGCAAAAAGTTTACCTCGTAGAGAACAAGGCGGGTCTATACCCAGGTGATCTAGTATACGTAAAGCAGGTCGGTTTTCTAGGCGCTGGTTTTCTCCACAAAGTTAAAATCTGATTACACCTGGGTATAGACCCGCCTTTGTAGAGAATAGACTTTGTTAATCATATTTGGAAGAAAGCGAGTAACTTCAACAACATCAAAAACACGATAGGTACATACCACGAACATACTCACGAAAAAGCTAAAAATATACTACCACTATGGTTATAAAAGATTTAATTGTAAAATTTTCTTCGGTCAAGCAAACGACACCAAACTAGTCAGTAAAAACTTAAAAAGTGATTTTGTTTATTAAAATCTAACGAGCAACATGAGTAGTCGCTTTCTCAACTGTTGCAGGCCGTTGCAGAAAAAAAGTGTTCGAAAGAGCTACGAAATCTCACCGAAAGCACCATAGATAAACTGAAAGCGGCTGGTTATGCTCCAATGTCTACATTGAATACAAATTTACGCATTTGTACGTCCTGCCGTTTAAACGTTGACAAACGGGCAATCTGTACATCATCGGTGGATCAGGTTGCAGGAAGTTCGAAAACAACAACAACTGAGGAATTACTAGATGCACCGACAACAACTGAGGAGTTACCAGAAGTACCAAGTGCAGATAGTCTTGCCACGGTACCATCAGCGACATCTGTTTCAACAAATCAATCAGAAGATGAGTGCATCCAGAAGGTCAACATCGAACGCTTCAACGAAGGGATAGCTGGAATAAAAGTGACTCCGATTAAATGGACGAAGATGGGTTACGTCAATTATCCCGAGAAAAAATACCGTGAAATCAACGAAGCTGTACGAAGAAACCTCTTCAAATTAGGACCTGAGGATGTGGAAAATACAGACTACGATGAGGTAATTATGAATATGAAGGAAAGGTTCTCGAATCTAGCCACGACAAGGAAAGGAAAATTATTGATTTTTTCGATGCTGCCAAGCTCGTGGTCTATTCAAGACGCCATTGATGAGTTCAAAACCAATAGAAATACAGCAAAAGAGGCAAAACAATTCAAAAATAACTGTCTTGCAACCAAAAATGCTAGGTCGAGTACTTCATTAACAGATGAGACAAAAGAAAAAATAATTCAATATTTTGAAGACGATGAAGTAAGTAGAGCAATGCCTGGCCAAAAAGATTATGTATCTGTAAAAAAAGATGGAAAGCGTCAAGCAATCCAAAAACGATTAATGATGACTACTTTGAAAGAAGCGTATACACGCTTCAAGGAAATTAACGAAAATATTAAGGTAGGTTTTTCCTCATTTGCAAGCCTTCGTCCAAGGCAATGCAAGCAATGCAAGACAATCCCGCTTTTTAAAAAAATACGAAAAATTCATTACAAGATGGTGAATGTTTAGTCATTTGTGATTTTTCTGAAAACTATAGCTTTGTATTGCAAGATGAAGTGCAGTCCCATCACTGGAACGTACAACAAGCTACAATTCATCCATTCGTTATTTATTTCAATGGAAGTACGCAAATTGAACATTTTAGTTGTATTGTAATTTCCGAAGATTTAAGACACGACTCAGTATCTGTAAATTTGTTCATTGCCAAAATGATTAACTTTTTACGCGTTGATAAGGATAAAGAAATCAGAAAGATATATTTCATGTCTTGATGGAGCAGCCATCGCAGTACAAAAACCGTAAGAATTTTTCGAGCCTATGTCAATTTAAATCAAAAGTACGGAATTGATGCAGAATGGCATTTCTTTGCTACGTCACATGGCAAAGGTCCTTGTGATGCTATTGGAGGAACCATAAAGCGCATGGCCACAAGAGCAAGTTTAGCCAAAGAACGTGAGCATCCAATTAAAACTGCAAAAGAACTATTTGATTGGGCGAATCGCAGAAAAGAAGAAGATTTAACAAAATTATCATTTTGTTTTACTACTACTGAAGAGTACGAATTAACGGCATCAGAGCTCAGCGAGCAATATAATAACGCGAAAACGATCCAAGGAACCCAAAATTTCACTGTTTCGTTCCATTGTCAGAAAATAAAATTGAAGCAAAACTATACTCGAACTGTACTGATAATGATGCAAAAGTGTTCGATATTGTAAAAAAATTGAATAACAATAAATAAATAAATAAGTATTAATAAAATGTTTTCAATGATCTCATAACGCATACCCAAATCCAAACTTTTAAAGTTTATATATAACATTTAGAAACTCATCGATCATACTCTAAAAAAAAAATCTTGGTAAAAAAAATTTTATTTTCGTGTAATCTGTTAATTCATTTTAATTTATACATATATGCATATACATATAATATTTATACATATACATAATATTTATACATATAATATACATAATACTAATGAATACATGAAACGACTTGTTTAATTCACGCAAGGCCCTTAACAATAAAATCAGCAACAAACTGCGGTTCCCGTAATAATTTACACCGAAAAAAAAATTTTTTTCTACTAAATGTGAAAAATTGTGACATGTTTGAAATGTCATAACTTTTTTGTTTATTGGTTTACCATCACCAATGGTAGATAGCTAATATAATGGACCGTTTTCCCTCAAAAAATTACGTTGGTATTCCGATAGGGTTTTGAGATATTTGAGTTTTTGTGTCAAAAATTATGTTTTTTAATGCAAAAAAAATATATTTTTACTGTGTCTATTTTTTTTGGAATCTATATTTAGTTGTCTAACTTTGTTTCTTTAGTTGTCTAACAATCGAACGAACCGTTTTTGCTGTGCAGCTTTTTGAATAGTTTTGAACCATTTTCACATACACCCTTTTGAAAAGTTAGTCGTGACTCAACTTGAAGATTTGATATCGGAAAATGACGATTTAAATGGAACTGGAAAACTGTGCAAAGTTTCAGCTCAATAGAAAAAAATGAATTAAAAAATTTACCAAATTTTGGTGCTGTTGCTTGGAATCACTCGAATGATAATATTCGCATTTTTGTACACTTGACACAACTCGTGATTCATGCGCCTGCGCCACACACCATTTTCGAGTTTCCCACCGAGTATTGTCCGCAGCACTTTATGCTCGAAAACAACGAAACCTTTCCGGTCTGACTCTTTCAACGTCCACGCTTCGTGCCCGTAGAGAGCCACCGGAAGAATCAATGTTTTATACAGGGCGAATTTTGTTTCCGTTTGTAAGCTGCGGGACCTAAGCTGGTTACGTAGTCCGTAAAAGGCCCTATTCGCAGCCGCAACACGTCTTTTTTACTTCGCGGGAAACGTCGTTGTCACATGTCACAAGTGCTCCAAGATAAACAAATTCTTCAACAAATTCAAACACATCCCCATCAAACACTACCTCAGCACCTACACCACCATGCCTGACTCTATCTCTACCTGCAACCATGTACTTCGTTTTGGTAGAATTAATAGTCAGGCCTATCCTCGCTGTCTCCCTCTTCAGAGGCACGAAGGCCTCTTTCAGTGACCTGCGATCAATTCCAATTAGGTCTATATCGCCGCAAAGCCAAGGAGCATGTACGACCTTGCGATAATAGTGCCATTTCTCTGCACGCCAGATCTCCTAATAGCACCCCCCAGTGCAATGTTGAACAGTAAATTCGAAAGTGCGTCTTCCAGCTTCAATTCGTCTAACGTCACGAACGAGGTTGATACCTCGTCTGCGATCCGAACACTTGATTTCGAACCATCCAGCGTAGCACGTATTAGCCTAATTAGTTTCGCCGGAAAACCATTTTCAGACATTATCTGCCAAAGCTCATTTCTTTTTGCTGAGTCGTACGCCGCTTGAAATCAATAAACAGATGGTGAGTCTGCAAGTTAAACTCCCGGAATTTGTCTAGGATCATTCGCAAGCTAAATATCTGGTCCGTTGTCGAACGGCCCTCACGAAAACCAGCTTGGTATTCGCCGACGAAGGACTCCTCGAGCGGTCGCAGTCTGTTAAATAGGATGCGCGATAGAATTTTGTACGCCGAATTCAGCAGGATAATTCCTCTGTAATTGGCACACTCCAGTCTGTGCCTTTTTTTGTAGATAGGGCGGATGAGGCCATCCAACCAGCCGGCGGGCAATTCTTCGACCTCCCATACCTTCAGAAGTACTTGGTGGATCTACTGGTAAAGCTGCTCGCTTCCGTGCTTGAGAAGCTCGACCGGGATCTCGTCCTTCCCAGCAGCCTCACAGTTCTTCAGCTCGCTGATAGCCTTTTTAACCTCTCCTATGGTCGGTGGGTCCACAGCTTGATCGTCGTCATCTATGTTCATCCTGTTCCTCGCTACATTTCCATTTCCACCGTTCAACAATAGCTGAAAGTGCTCCTTCCACCTGGCAGCCACCTTCGTTTTATCGGTCAGCAAATTCCCTTCTCGATCATCGCACATGGCGGGCACTAGTACGGTGTTGTGCCTTTGACCGTTGCATAGAATCTCCACATATCATTCCGGTTCATGCTTTCTTGAGCGTCAGCTACTACACTTTCTTCGTGCTGCCTTTTCTTTCTGCGGTGGATTCGCTTTTCTTCGGCTCTCGCTGCCCTGTACCGCTCTCTGTTCTGTCGGGTACCGGCCACAAGCATACGGCTTCTGGCGACATTCTTCATGTCTGTCACCCTCTGGCACTCTTCATCGAACCAGTCGTTTCGTCTTCGTCGTTGACCAGTGCCGATCACTTCCCGCGCCGTTGTTGTCACAGCTTCGTGGATGGGTACACACTGCTCGTCTATTTTCTGACGGTACTGCGCAGCTACCCCATCAGTCGACAAGCGTTGTATATTGAAACGCAGCGTTTCTGATTGTTGTGGAACTCGTGACGCTGGATAACCGCGCCCGAATTTTAGCTACAACGAGATAATGATCCGAGTCGATGATATTAGGGCCTCGAAAGGTCCTGACATCCATGACATCTGAGAAGTGTCGCCCATCAACCAGCACGTGGTCTATTTGGGAGCAGGCATCGCAACTCGAGTGTCGCCAGGTGTGTTTGCGGATATTCTTTCGTGGCGAAGTAGGTACTGCTGATTGCCATCTCTCTAGCAGCAGCGAAGGTTACTAGCCGCAGACCATTATCATTGGTAACGGAATGAAGGCTTTCCGTTAAAATGACGGGTCGGAAGAAATCTTCTTTCCCGATCTGCGCATTTGCGTCGCCGATGACTATCTTGACGTCTTGTTTGGGCACTCTCCGTAGGCCTTATCCAGGCTCTCATAGAACTCATCCTTCATGTCATCGGGCTTATCGTTCGTTGGCGCATATATGCTGATCAGGCTGTACTTGAAGAACTTGCCCTTCATTCTCAACATACAGATTCGGTCGCTTACCGGTTTCCACCGAATAATTCGCTTCATCTGCTTCCCAATCACTATGAAGCCAACTCCACGTTCTGCTCTGTCGCCACCGCTGTAGTAGATGTGGTACTTGCATGATGTGTTGGCGATGGGGTCCACCGCTCGGAATTCGCGTTCTCCGGTTCTCGGCCAGCGTATTTCCTGGATAGCTGCCACGTTCACGCCGACATTCCGCAGTTCACGAGACAGGAGCCCAACACGCGCGGGTTCATTCAAAGTTCTCACGTTCCAAGATCCAACTTTCCAATCGTTGTCCTTTATTCATTGCCGGATCTGTTGCCGTAAAATCAATCCGTTTTGCTCTACTTTTGCCTTTCTTGTTGGTGAAGAGTCTTCGATAGGCCATCTAACCAGGGTTGCGCTACATACATCGTGCTAGAGGGGCTGCCTCCTCGGTGCTGACACGATACAGCAATGTCCGTTTGTTCTTTACATGATGACCACGGTCATAAGCCATCACAACCATCCACCTTTAATCAGGGCTTTGGACCTGTAGTCTCTGGTTCTCAATAGTTTCAAGTTCTTTCGGACATGCTACTATGGTGAGCCGTCATGCGCTAGCGGTGTTGTTCCAATGCCTATGGAATGTTTACATATTTGACGTTTTCTATTTGATCCATTATGATTATCCATTTGATTCCCATGTAATCTGGCTGCGCTCCAACGTGCCTTTCCAGATTTTGTTCGAAATACCTTATGTAATTTATTCCAGATATTCTTCCAAGGATACCCCTAGAAAACTAAATCAAGGATTTTACTAAAGTTTCTCAAAGAAGTGATGTTTTCGGAAACTCATCCATCCATTCCATAGATTTCAAGACAACTTTAACGATGTAATAAAAGCATCGAAGTCATTAACCAAGAAGATTGGTGTTGGCAAAATATGGTTTTATTTACGAAACTCAAATTCCTTAACACCCCATATTGCATTTCCGTCAAAAATCCCACATTTTCATGATTATCTCAGAAAACTGTCATAGGATGCCTCATCATTGTATTTTGTTTTTGATATAAACGACGAAAGAATGGTAGGGCTGTCCTTTGTTCAATTATTGACATACTATAAGTTGCTTGAAATTCGAGTTGAATTTTTTTTTCATCCCTTGACACCCATTTACGGTACTCAAGAGATTTTTAAGAATCTACTTTTTTGTTCGTTCATAATTTCTTCAATATCCCAACTAGAAATTTGTCAAAATCTACCTTAAGTGATTTGTCCATGTTTCCTCTAGAAATTCTTCATCAAGTTCTTAAAAAAATTCAGGGAATTTATCCAGCATTTCTCTGGGAATATCTTTAGGGGATATGAGGGAATTTTTCAGTAATAATTTGGGAAATTCCTGAAAAATATTCCGGGACATAGTTTAAAACTAAATCCTGAAGGTATCACTGTCATTGTGGAATACGTGCTAAATTCCTACAAGAGAGAAGTATTTTTAAGGGTTGCGGATTTCTACTGGACTTGAGAGAAGTCTTTGAAATAAATCAGAACTGCTGGAGAACTTGAACTGCAGGAGAAAATTTTGAACTATCTGGCTAAAGGGTACATCCGAAAGCTGTCGGCACACAGAAGAAGCAACGCACACCGAGCGCTCGTGGTATCTAACCGATCTTTCTCCGGTCGTAAACCCAACAAACCTGGAAAGCTGCGAATCGTCTGGGACGGCCGCCGCCAAGTAGGAAAGCTCTCACTTAATTCATTCCTGCTAAAAGGCCCCGATCTAGTCACGCCACTACAACACGTTCTCCAACGGTTTCGAGAGTTCCACACAGCGGTAACAGGAGACATTCGCGAAATGTTTCATCAAGTCCGGATCAATTCCGAGGATCAACATTGTCAGCGATTCTTTGGAATAATGGCGTTCCCGGAAAAGTTCCTTCGACGTACGCGATGGAGGTGATGACGTTCGGTGCGAGCTGCTCTCCAAGTAGTGCACAGTACGTGAAGAATCTGAATGCGGAAACGATTCAGAAGCCCAGTTTCCGGATGCGGTTGAGGCCGATATGCGACGGGACGTACGTGGACGACATGCCCTGCAGCGTCGAGTCCGAAGCAGAAGCTGTAAACCTCGCGCAGGATGTCCGCTTCATTCATGCAGAAGGGGGATTCGAGATCCGGGGATGGTTGTCAAACTTCGAGAAAGTTGTGGAAGCCATGGGTGAGCGAAGTTGGTGCAGAAGGACGCTGAACAAGGATGGCGAGCTGTCCACGAGAAATTTCTGGGAATGTGGTGGCACATAGCCGAGGATACTTTCACGTTCAAGATCCGAAGCGATGCCAGCAGGAGCTGGCTATCTGGAGAGAAAGCTCCCACGAAGCGCGAGGTGCTACGGATCCTAATGTCTGTCTTCGACCCGCTAGGACTCCTCGCGAACGTGCTTATGTTCTTGAAGGTACTTCTCCCAAGAGATATGGCGTTCTAAAATCGGGTGGGACGAGCCAGTAACCGATTCCCAGCTCGAACGATGGAGAATCTGGCTCAGCGTGCTGCACAAAGTAGAGAGTGTTTCTGTTCCTCGGTGTTACCGGACGGTAACGACGTCGTCAGTCGACACCAATGAAACTCAAACTGCATGTCTTCGTCGATGCCAGCGAAAATGGTTATGAAGCGGTTGCCTATTTCCGGTTTGAGGAGCGAAATACAATAGAGTGCGCCTTTGTCACTTGCGAAAACACGTGTTGCAACCCTTGAAATACGTCTCCATCCCTCGACTGGAGCTCCAAGCAACGGTGATTGGTGCACGTTTGGCGAAGGATATTGCTGTAAATCGTCGTATCCCAATCAGAAAACGGTTCTTTTGGACCGACTCTAGGGATGTCCTATGCTGGCTGTGCTCGGATCACAGAAGATACAGCAAATTCGTTGGCGCCAGAGTGGGTGAAATCCTGGAAAATACTGAACAGACGGTGTGGCTCTGGATCCCAACAAGGGAGAACGTGGCTGACGAAGGCACAAAGTGGCAGAAGCTTCCCGATCTTTCTCCATCAAGCCGGTGGTTCAAGGGACCAGATTTTTTGTGGAATAACTATACGGCATGGCCAACTCAGCCAACAAACCACGGTACAACCACAACCGAAATTAAACACTTCAGTTAATGTCCATGCGGTCTATGAACCCATTCTAAACTTCACTAAGTACTCCAGCTGGCGCAAACTCTTGAGGGTCACGGCATACGTATTCCGGTTTATCAGCAACATTCGTGCAAGGCTACAGAAGCGTTCACCATCTACCGGCATTCTCAATCAACCGGAGCTGATCACAGCGGAACGTTGCATATATCGTCAAGCTCAGCTAGAAGTCTTTGGTGAGGCAATCTCTCAACTCAAGCGCTCCACGAACACTGGAAGAAAGCTTATGACACCGATTCCCAAAAGCAGCTCACTCTACAAGCTATCACCATTCCTTGACGTCCACGAAGTGCTTGCGCACGAGCGGACGGACCGCTGGAAGTCAATTCATCGACGAAGATGCCGTCCACACCATCCTACTTCCGAAGAAGCATCCAGTTACGGCACTCATCGTTCAGTTCACGCACGAACGCTACCATCACCTCAACCATGAAACGGTAGTCAACGAACTGCGACAGCAATACTGGATTCCCCAGTTGCGAAGAATCTGTTATAAAGTCCGTCAGCAGTGTCAGTACTGCAAAAACAATTGAGCCCGACCTCAGCCACCTGTCATGGCTGACCTTCCACCAGCTCGACTAGCCGCTTACTCGAGACCGTTTTCCCATGCCGGGGTCGATTTCTTTGGACCAATGCAAGTTGTTCTTGGACGGCGAACCGAGAAAAGGTGGGGTGTGCTAATAACTTGTTTGGTGGTGCGCGCCATCCACATTGAAATCGCCCATTCACTCAACACTAGCTCTTGCATCATGGCTTTGGGGAATTTTATGGCACGACGTGGAACCCCTGTAGAGCTTATCAGTGATAGGGGAACAAACTTTGTTGGGGCTAACCGGTAGCTAAACGAAACGCTCCGATCGCTCGACAGGAACAGGCCTCATGGAGGAATTTGTGACACCTAACACCAAGTGGACCTTCCTGCCCCGGAGCAGTCCGCATATGGGAGGAAGTTGGGAAAGGTTAGTGCAGTCGGTGAAGAAGATTCTTGGCAACATGCACCTTCCAAGGACACCCACCGACGAAGTTCTTCGTAACAGCCTGATGGAAGTAGAAAATATCATCAACTCTCGCCCCCTCACCTATGTACCCATCGAAAGTTCGAAAACGAAGCTCTAACGCCCAACCACTTTTTGTTGGGAACTTCTGGTGGCACGAAACCTCTAGTGCCCAGTGATGATAGCCCTAATACTCTGGCGAATAATTGGAGAACCTCGCAGATCTACGCCAACATGTTCTGGAAACGATGGCTGCATGAATACCTTCCGTCGATCACTCGCCGGACAAAGTGGCATTATCCGGTGAAGCCAATACAGATCGGAGATGTGGTGGTTATTGTCGACCCGGATCTTCCAAGGAACTCATGGCCAAAAGGCCGCGTCATGGGCGTTAGCTGCAAGAATGGTCAGGTGCGCAGTGCAACGGTGCGGACGCCGTACAACATCTACGAACGCCCAGCCGTGAAGCTTGCAGTTTTGGTCGTCGGCGCAACGGGAAGTACGCAGGTTTCTGGACCCTTCGTACTGTTCCGCAATCTGCGAACGCGCCACCGCTACCAACGAGCCCCCATCGGGACCCGCCGCCACTGTCACTACACGACACAGTTGTGTAGTAGGCGAACCGTCAAACGAGAAAAAGCGAGAAAGGTGAAGTAAACTAGAAAAGAAAATAACACTTTGGATTGTATTTTGGAAAGATTGTGAATTATAAAAGCTCAACGTATTCCTTTGAATTACTATATTATTATAAGAAGTAAGAAGTAGTTATAGTATAATATTGCCAGTGAAATTGATCCAGGAAACAGTCGTTGGAATAGCCAAAATGGGCAGATCGTCAATATCACAGTTTGGAGAGTTAGAGAGAGCAATTCGTCAATCTAGGCAATACCAAATCAAGGAATTACCACTACCGTACGATACCGCTTTCCGGACGTAGCGAAATAATACGAAGACACTAAACGAAAAATTTAATTTGTTCCCGAAATTGGTAACAATACGGTAGACTATTTCCGCAAATCTAAACAACCGCTATCGTGAATAAACCAGTTTTTCGGTTATATAAATATATATAGTCTACCGTATTGTTACCAATTTCGGGAACAAATTAAAGGTTGCTCTTCTAGTTGCTTCTTCTCCAACGCTTGTCTCGCTTCTAGAGCTCTAGCTTGCAAAAGCCGAAGCTTTGTCGATCGCTTCGATGACTTCGATAAAGTTCCGTCGGATCTGCCAGGTAGTTTCGCATTAGTGACGGAAGAAGTCGCAAGAAATGATCGACGTAACCTGGAACCGTTGGCGAGCTCAACCGTCACTAATGCGAAACTACCATGCAGATCCGACGGAACTTCATCAAAGTCATCGAAGCGATCGACAAAGCTTCGGCTTTTGCAAGCTAGAGCTCTAGAAGCGAGACAAGCGTTGGAGAAGAAGCAACTAGAAGAGCGGCTAGCTTTAGAGCGTGAGATGCTCGATACCAGCGATTCCGAGGCGGAGTCAATTACCAGTGTCGATAAGATTAACGAGTGGCTAGAGAAAACGGAGAACATGGGGGTAGAAGCAGGAATCTCGATGGACGATACGCCATTGCCAATATACGACGAACTGTTGCGGAAAGTGACAGTGTCATCATGTCAACCACGTCCCATGTGTAGCAGCGGTATAGCTGGACCCTCCGTTCAGCAACAACTCATCGGGCAGGCTGATTCGCTTCAGTCACGTGCTGTTCGGCAGCAACCTGGTGGAAGTTATCGTCCACAGTCTGGCGGGAATATTCCGAGAGCTGGAGCCAGTTACCAGCCAGCATTTGGTGAATATCCACCAGCATTATCCGGTTTCACATCGCTACCTGCACACGGCGTAACATCGCAGCAACCACCGTCAACAGCCTACCCGGCGGCAAACATCCACGCCGCGTCGTGCAGAGCATGCCATCCGCTGTTCAAGGTATCGGGCAGCCACCCCTGAGCACATCAACTCCGCGACAAAATGTTGAGTTCTCTCAGCAACAACACCCATTGCAGATGAGTAGTGATGCTGTACCGCTGAACAGTGGTCATTTGGCGGCGAGGCAGATGGTGAAAGATCTACCCAAGTTTGGAGGTGATCCAGAGGATTGGCTGAGATTTATCGCTGCGTACGAACGTACTAGCAGGATGTGTGCGTTCCGGAACGACGAACTGCAGGGGAACTTTAATATAATGCCTACAATATTGCTGAATAAACTTGTGCCAAAATATTTACCATTTTTTGTTATAGCTGATTTAAAATGGATTTTATTCAACGAACTTTTGCCCCATCGGTGGCGCAAGAGTTCGAATTTTGTATGGGGCAATAGTTTGCTGGCAAATACACAAGATACACAGCGCAACAAAAATGACAGTTTTGCGTGTCTCAAGGATCAAATTATGTGTCACTAGTAGATTGGGGTTGCTGAATCTGATGGCGTTCTCAGAAATTTCCCAGCACGTCACAATTTTTAGCCTTACGTCGACAAAGTTGTATAAAACATTGGTTTTATTGATGTATACCTAAAATTTGAAGTGTATTTTATCAAACTTTTTGTGATCTCATCCACCGAGCATGCAAAAGAAGGGGACCTAAATTTTCGTTTTAGGTATATTTTGGTTGAAATTTTACGATTAAATTAAGATTAAACCTCCATACAAAATTCTTCGTTTCTCTTATATGACAAAATACAATACTTTTCTAAACCATCAAATAATAAATTTTCTGCATCAAAAGTATCATAAAGTTTAAATTCTGTGGCAATTTAAGCAAAAAAATTGCCTTACAAGCTTGCAAACTTGCATGCAAGTTGGCTAAAATAGTCAATTTATGCATTTTCAACAATTAATATTTCAAAACTAGACGTGCTATGATATTTCTGTAAAGTAAATACAGGTATTTTGATGCTGGAGACAAAAACGTGTTCCGCAGTGATATCGATACTTTCATAACAGCCACCTGTAATACCAGTTGTAAACTTATGTTTGCAGGAAAATACACACTAAATTTTCATCAAACATTACCTAAACAAGGTTTATTGAAATACACTTGAAAATAGCAGTTTTCCCACAAAACTAAGTAAAACGTGAAATCTTTGGTGGCTTTTAACGGACGATCAGTCATATTTCACTCAAATTAAAGGTAATATGTGGATTAAGGGCAATTGGAAGGTTTTTTCCGCGAGAAAATATATGACTTGAATTTTTTACCCCACTAAGAACCAAAAATGGTTTCGAAGCATTAATGCATAAGCTAATGCACACCAAAGCATCCTTGCTATATGCCTAGCTTCGCCCTTGCATACAAATTGAAAAATATTTTATTTTAATTCTGATCCATGCAATGTAAGATCGACCGAAATTTACAACATTCACGTCTAAAAATTAAAAATAACCATTACTTTTCCAAATCTCAATCAATTTCTATCAATCACTTCGAATATTTTGGTACAAAATATTTCAAATTCTAAAAGCAATTCAAATTGGTTCTGGTCCTCTATATAATTGTTAACGCAGGCAAAGCAATTAAATTAAGTCGCGTTTTGAACTCCATTTTTCCCACTGTTGAACAGGGGGGGGGGCGAATGCTTTTGCTGAAAGCCCCAGTCCCAGTACGGGCAGAAATAAATCTGTTTTTCAATTTACGATTTCAAAGCATTCTCCTGACGGTGGTGGTGTATGGCAGCGAGTTTTATTTTACAGCTTGTTCCACTCGGAGGATTGTGGCTCACCGCAATCACCACGAGGAAAAGTTCAAACGACCTGTTTCGGTTCTATTCCACGGGGAAACAGAGGCATGCGAATCTATATCATCTCTGCTATTCATTTTGATGCTTAGGAAGTTTGAAAATGAGAACGATGTTTTCATCGGAAGCATTTGGAATTCTTTTTTAAAAAAAGATTTGACATGGTAGATCGGCTCAAAAAACCATTAAAACAGATCTGTTGAGATACGTAATCATCGCGTTTGAGACGCAAAAATCCTTCATCAGAGAAAGATTTGCTTTACAATTTCAGTTATTAACAACGAATTTCTATTCAATTTTATATCCGCCTGAAAAAATACTGGAACAAGAATCGCCTGCCTGGTATTCCATCACCATAATCCATCGTCTATCGCTCGTTGACGCCTTCACATCCCAACGAGCAATAAAGATTATTTTTCTACGCGAACACAAATTATGTGGAAAATTGAATAAAATCTCCTTCCCCCTCTCGTACCATTCCCACAACTCTTCAGCTACCGGTGGTGGTTGTGTGGATGTGTTGGATGTGTCTTTATTTTCGCGCGCATTTCGAGTGCCAACGAAACAAATTACCGAAAGGCATCCCCACTTCCCTTCCGTAACATTATCTGTCTTTTGTTCCTGCAGGTCCTCAAGATGCTTAAACCGGAGGGTGAGCGATTTTCTAGGAAATCCGCTAACCCGAGCTTCCCATATGAACACTGATGTAGCCAGAGAGGAACCAAGGGATGCGAGCAATAATTTAATAGGCAATTGTGTATTTTTCATGGTTGGAATAGCTGCACATTACCGCCAGGCAACTAGACAAGCAGTTGATGGAAATCAACGTTTGTTGTGATGGTATTGTTGTGGTATTTAAAGCCAAATTATAAAACTTCAAAAAATCTAAAATATAATATATGTAAAGGAAGAGATCCCCCAGTGCCGGACACCTAAGCCGCCGAAATTCATAAGTAAAAAACTATTGATTTTATGAGGTTTTAGTGACGCATTTATGATAAATATTATCATTTTTGTGACGTACAAAAATGAATATGAGAATATATATTAATGTTTGACATAGCATTTTGGTTATGTATTTTTTGTACCAAATTGATCCATCTCGAAAGGTGGCTCCCAATACCGGACACGAAAACTCTCAAATATTCCATTTACGCCTATGAGATTAATATCTCAGCAACGAGAAAAAAAAATCTACATCAACCATCATCCATATACCAGCACCGATTCCCCATCCCCGGTTCCAAGAAACTCCTTCCAAAAAAAAAAAAAATAAAAAGGAGTGAGCACCCGAGAACGATTCGAAACATTGTTTGATTTTCGCTTTATTTCATTTTATACTCCACCAAAATCCGGCTGCGAGCGAACAACTTTTTCTTCTTCATCCCAAGCTCGAACCTTGTTTCCCTGCAGCAGTCCTGTAGATTCCAAATTAAATTAATTGAATTCGAATTGAAGCGCACAAACCAGTATATAGTGAAGCGCCAACCGCAGTCAGCCAGCAGCGGTGGTGATAAATGATATTTATGACACTGGAATGCTTCGTCTCATCAATATCCATTTGCTAAAAACGATGAGCTATAGGTACACCGCTTCTGGCACAAGCTGACGATGTCTTCGAAGATTGCGCGCCTTCGCTAGAATAGGCTCAGGATGAAATGATGCCACTTTCTAGCCCCCAGCTGGAATTCTGAGAATTGGACGATTCTTAAAAATTAATGAGTTCTTTTCTACAGTTGTTTTTGTTCAAGATTTCTAAATTGAACTGAGCATGGTGCAATGACGCGAGAAAAGTTTCTCAATCTGACTGTATGCACGCGTCCATTTATCATTTCTAGCGAATTTGAAAAAAAAAATTGAATTCAATAGGATGCCGTACCTAGTTGCAACTCCAAAATATTTAAGTTTCCCAGAGATGAAAGTTATATGAGCAAGAAACGCTGACAATAATAAATAAATTTTACAATCAAACTTCATGCAATACACTGTCGGAATGCCTTATATGCCTAGAAGAGCAAGCAGGTAGACTTCACTCTCTATCTCAACAATCAAGTTCTCCAGGAATAGCAAACTCATTAATAATCTGCTTCTAAAAAATCACGCATGAGATTTGATGCAAAATCACTTGCTCACGCTCATGCTGTCGAAAATGATTTAATGATTAAACCTATCGTAAATGGCTTTAGGACATTTCGTCGAATGACATTTGGTCGAATGACATTTGGTGTAAAGTACATTTGGTCGAATAGACATTTGTCGAAAGGCTTTGGAAAATTTATTTTGGTCGAAATGATGTTAAGTTGAACGGAATTATTTTGTAAAATTGATTATTGTTTCCTAAGTTTTGCAAAGTTGATAAGATAACGTATTCTTTTAAAAAATCTGATTTATTAACTGTTGTTGAATAAATAATGGGACATTTTATGTAGTCTTATTTTTAAATTCAATACACCTTTTTATTTGAAATTTGGAGTTATGCCAAAATCGAGGATTTCAATGACTATTGAAATGTACTTTTTAGTAGTTTTATTTGTACATTGACTGAAACATTTAGCTCTAGTAAATTTATTATTCTTTTAAATATCATCATTCTTTGAAAAACTGCTCAACAAGTTATATTATTACACAACAAGGTAAACATAATGTTTTCTTCATTCATTATTCTTTTGAAATATCATCGTTCTTCGTAATTAAGATCAGCTCATCTGATGGAAGCATTGGGAGAGAGTACTTGTACTTGTTTCCATTTAAGATAAGCTTATCTCGAATCTCAGAAAATGCCTGAACGAAAAAGCAGCATAAAACATAAAAAAAAACGCAAGATGTAGATTAACACCTTGGAAGAGCGTCCATCAAATTGAATATCAAGGTATCAGGTATCAGGTATCAGTATGGTAGGAGTGGACAGAAGATGTCCAATAGCACGTAGGCCATCGCAAGTGGGCCCTTTGTGCCAAATCTCCAAAAAAAAAAACATCATTTACCTGAAAACTTCTATTGTAGAGACTATAAATAATATGAAAACCATCTGAAGATGTAACAATAAAAATGATATAAGGATAAAACCATACAACTTAATTGGATTGTCGATAGCTTCGATGAACTCGTATAACATGCGGATTATCAAGTGTGAAAAAGACAAAAAAAAAAAAACTCTTTAGAGAAACACGCAATATTTGCGGAGTATACACAAATGTAAATATTCGAAAAACGAAAATGTAAAGCAAACTATAGCTATATTTTGATATTTTTATTGACGTAATTTTATTGACAAATTCCGTTCTTAATTCAATTTTTTTTTTTTGAATGACAATTCAATGGGAAAATTTACTCATAAAGGGAGAAACTTTGTTATTTTTTGTTGTATTTAAAAGCGGTGAGTCTACCAAAAGCATAGAATACGTTAAATTCATTGTCCTCTAATAAATTTAGTGATTCAATGTCTAGGCCAAAGATAAAAAGTCTTTTTCCTTCCCAAGGTTTGGTAGCCTTAAACAAATGCCACCGTTTAATGCCTAGATGAGGATTTAGATTATCCAAGCGAGAAATAACTAGCGCTGCAGGAGTACGCTCTTCATTTCTCCAAGGAACAGACAAACACACACGTTGAAGTGGAGATGTCGGAATCCATTCGATAATGTCAAGACTGCCCCTACTCCAAGTGTCCGTGATGTCCTTGATCTGCCTCTCAAGCCATGAACGAGATTCCATATTAGTGCATTCAAACCAGATTCTGCCAGATGCGACACCACGGCCATTGAATTTCGGGACGAAATTGGAGTTCAAAGTTCTGTCCAATCGCGGGAAGAGTTTGGACAAAAGCTCGTCCAAATCCTCCAAAATCAACTCACGGGTACGACTTACAAGGGCTACTTTGGTTTTGGGATTATCATCGGTTTCAAAAAGTTGTTTTTTTGTAGCCGCATCCTGTGGAAGTTCATCGTCTCTTAGAGAGCATCTTCTTCTCTTGGAGTTGACCGACATGGTATCGATGCATTGTTTTCCTTGTGTAAGTGTCTTGTTCGACACAATTGAAGACACATTTTCGGAACCGCTTACGACGTCCATTTCAATGGAGCCAAGCTCCGAATCATGCACTTTGGCGCCATGTTGAGGGTTGCTGGAGCATGCAGCAGGCATGTTTTCACTATTTTAGGAATATTAAACATTGATACATAATGTCATACATTAAATAAAGCGACTATAAATAAAAACTCACCGTGTACGAGACATAGTATCGTTCAATACGGGAGTGATGATTTCAAGAAGGGTAATAATTGAAAACACAAACGACAGAGCGAAACACTACTGGTCAATAGGAATAAATGTGACGATATGAACAATGCTTCACACTGTAAATCTCTCTCAACAATGCGGCTACAATGATCGAGGAACAAAGTTGAGTGTTCGTACAATGTCATGAATTGAAGTATGGGTGTGCCTCCAAAAGGTATAACTTGAATGCAAGTTTAAGATCTAAGTAGGGTGAACGCACTTATCTTCACTACTCCAAAGAGAAAAAATAATAAAAAAAAAAAACATAAATATCACTTCATAAGTAAATAGGCACATGGACTAAAAGGCACTTTAATAAGGAACAACAATTAAAGCAGTAACTAAAATAAATAATATAACCTAATAAAATAAAAACTTGAATACTAATATAAAAAATACACAAAAAATACTATTGAAATAGAAAAACAAAAGAATTCTGTAATAAGGGACAAAAACTAAAGCAGCTAAGGCAAAAAGTAAATTTTCCCATAAATTATCACATACTATAAAACTCATTGAACAAGCTTGTCCTAGGCACTATGTAAAGAAAATGTTGGTTGAAAATTCCTAAATTCTTATACATTTGTTTATCAAATGATAGATTTCTCCATGTACAATCCATCTTATAAGCCAGGTAGAACTACAAA
>NW_018736501.1:0-31888 GCF_002204515.2 Aedes aegypti
TACACTTTCGAGCTAGTAAGAACTTCTCGTGATAATATAGCTAGTAATATTTCTTAATGTGCTTACCAAAAACTTGCTATAATCTCTTAATTCATCTCGTAGCATCATACAATATCTGATTTATCACGAATAATCGACAATACGACAATTTGAGGATGTTCCAAGAACGCTGCTGCAGTGCCGTCGGGATGCAACAACAGCATAATGCTCATCTTGTACATCCCTTGCCAAGAAATCAATTTCATATAGCCTATTTCTCAGATTAACGTAATAAACAACATGTAGAAAATCAATTCAGATCAATAGTTGCTCATTACAATTGGTCAAGAAACAATTTATTGATTTTAATGTCGCAATTTTAATACATTTTCCAATTTCCGTACTCGAGAATTTTGGAAGCGGGGGCCATGATGCTCTGGATGGATTGTCCTCCATGACTGGTCCTGGCTGGATATATTCGTGGGGAGAAACTCGACCCTTTACTGCAGGAATTTCATTACCAACTCTTTGGTAAAGCAGAAATTTTTCCGAGGAAAATTCTGATGAAAGTGAACTTTTTCAAAAACAACTCTTATTGATTGGAATATTTATCACAACTCTTTGTTAAGTACAATCATCCTTAATAACTCTTTGCTTCATCGCCAAACCAAACCATTTCATTGAATTCATCATATACAAGAATATGAATGGTAAGGAGAGGCAGATGGTGTATATTTCGCTGGCGTTACTTCCAACAGGTCGCCGGTTCGCGCTAACTACTAATCCGTCCACTGAATGATTTTCAGTTGTTGCTTTCGCTTCGTTGATCTCTGGTTTCCGTTCGCTACTCGCACACTGCTGTGGCTTTCACGCGCTCTTCTTTGCTGCTCCGCTGCTTGATCCGTTCGTTATGTCGTTCGATTTGTGAATGAGCTGGGAGCAGAACAACCAGTGGTTTTATTTGCTCGAGCTCCGTTCACCGATGGCGAGTGGTGGGGCTCTCCCTTGATTGTTTCGTCACTCCGTTCGCTACTCGCACGCGATTGGTTATTGCTTTCGCGCTATTTTCGTTGATGGTGTAATTCTTCGCTGAGAAAAAAAGGCAACTCTATTGATTTTTCATGCAAAATGACCGACTTTGATAAACTATATCTCAGTTATTTATGGACCGATTTGAATGAAATTTTCACAGAATATCAGACATAACTTAAATTTTAACATATGTTTTTGAGTGATTTTTCCAATCACACGTTGAAAAGCAGTTACGGTTTGACTAAAGTGAATATTTTGACGATTTTTTATGATTGACATAACTAAACATATTGAAGGAATAGCTTCATGGTATCTTCAGCAAAGTTGTAGACTTTGACGAGATGAATAAGTTTGCTGAAGACAGTTTTTGTGTAAGGCTATGAAATTTTAAGATAAAAAGTTTTGAATTTTTCGTCGAAAATTACAGTTTAGTCAAACCGTTATTACTTATAAACTTGTGATTGGAAAAATTATTCAAAAATATATGTTAAAATTCAAGTTACATCTGATGTTCTGTGAAAGTTTCATTCGAAAATATTTCCATAATAACTGAGATGTAACTTACCAAAGTTGGTCATTTTGTATGGAAAATCGAAAAAGTTGCAAATGCATGCGAATAAGTTGGGGCCTTCCTTAGTCGAGTGGTTAGTGTCCGCGGCTACAAAGCAAAGCCATGCTGAAGGTGTCTTGGTTCGATTCCCGGTCGGTCCAGGATCTTTTCGGAATGGAAATTTTCTTGACTTCCCTTGGCATAGAGTATAATCGTACCTGTCACACGATATACGAATGCAAAAATGGAAACTTTGGCAAAGAAAGCTCTCAGTTAATAACTGTGGAAGTATCACTAAGCTGAGAAGCAGGCTCTGTTCCAGTGAGGACGTTATGCCAAGAAGAAAAAGAAGTGAATAAGTTCTCTGTTTATTCAACAAACCAGCTGAATAATTCATGGGTGCACAACAGAAACAGGGTAGCAGATCACAGGGATTTAGTTGAAATCTGGAAACGTAGCTCAATCTTGAAATCTTGAGCGATTTCACAAACCAGATTCTGGATTAACAGCTCAGCAGGCTTCTAGCAGCGAGGTACTTCTCGCTAAGCAAGTTCGGAGGAGCTCTTACCAGCTCGAAAGCGGAAATGGAATGAAACTGAATCCAACGAAGGCAGCATGTTTTATAACCTTGGAATAGCAGATGATGCTCCTCCCTTTTGTGCTCTTCGCTTTCTGAACGACCAATCTGGGAAATGGGTATGTGCCAATAATGTGTTGGGCTTGGAATTACTTGAACATTGCGGAGAATACTATTACGTGAGAAATTGGTCGAACATGAATTGTTGGAATGATTGGCATTCCCTAAATATTCAATACGAGCTATTGATAATTAATAGTTTTCTTTATAATGACGGTAAATTTCTGATCCATGGGTGCCAAAATTATTACAATTGTTCAATGAGAATGTCTTTTCAAAAGCATTCTAAATATGTCGCAATTTTGTCACATGGGATAATTTTCCTAATCAAAGTGTTCCCATAAAATATGAAACATAAAAGGCGCTGTTGGAAAAGCCACTCTATTTTGCAATCGTTGTGAAATGTTGAGCACTCACTCCGACGGCACTGCAGCAGCGTTCGCGAGTACAATCTCAAATGGTTGAGTCATAAATTATTCATGATAAATGAAATTTTGTATGAAGCCGTGAAATTGATTTAGGAATATTAGAAGTTATAAATAAAGTCGGAAATATTTCTCTTTTAACTCTTTTCCACAAATTTGATGGCTCTGAAAAGAACCGATGGCTTTGTTAGCTTCGATGTTGTTACGGATAAATAACACTGCTCGGACCAGCAAAATTCAGGGGGCTTCTGGTATTTGCTCCTAACGGGATTGCTCCTTGACCACCAATGATGATTTCATCACGAGTCGAAATTTTGAAGCGCGGGTCAACAGCTTCTCGGCCGATGAAATTTGCGGCGGCGATGACGATGGCTGGGTGAACGCAAACAAGCGGTGATCCACAAAGCGAGAATGACTCGCCCGACCGTGTTCACAGTTCGACCGCAATTTCTCCTGTGGACTGCTTCCTCTTCTTCTTCTAGGCGGCGGCAGCGGTGATGGCTTTAGCTTCGGACAGCATCTTCTCTCGCTCGCTCGACAGTTTGATTTGAGCGAAGCAAGACAAACGGGAGCGTCCTTCGCTATCGATGTCTGTGCCTGAAAAGCACGTCCGGTCAGAGCAAGCCGATCTGTCGCCTGCTGAGATGCGAGCCAATCGGAGAGTGAAAAGCAAATGACGTCAAATTTTCTCTAACCACCCCTATTTATAGATTTGCTTGAAATCAACGTTCTCTTTTAAAACAGTTATTAAACTATTTAGACAGGTATGTGGGATTCAGTAAGTAAACGACATGAAGCTTTGATGTCTTGGCTTTCGATTGAGGTGCTAATCAAGAAATTCCGTTAAGCCAGTGCAAAGTTATAAACGTTTAAAATATTTCATGCCAACGTAACGCTCCTGGTTTTGAAATTCCAATTTCACTCCTGTATAGAGAAGAAAGACGTACTTCTACGTCAAAAATGGCGAACACACTTTTATTTAGATTGTTTATTATTGATTGATTTAAAATTGCACTCCACTCTTTTTTGTCTATATGGAATAAATTTTCACATCATATTGTCTGTGTGCCGAGCTAGTATGACTAGTATTTTCGGCAGCTTTGTTCTTTCCGTCACAGGAGGTTTTTTGTAAGCTATTGGGCTAAAAACTTGCATCGATACTATTAGCATCTTACTGGGTTCATTCACAAATTTCATAACGCCGAAAATGGCCATTTTCAATACCCACCCACCCCCTCGTAACGCATTTTGTATGAATATTTTACGAGTTTTGTATGAGCCGTAACATCCTGACAACACCCACCCACCCCCTCTAGCGTTATGAAATTTGTGAATGGGGCCTACTGATGAATTTTGCAAGAATTGGTCGACAAAACCCCCTGTGACGAAGAGCACAAAACGACCATGAAAATCGATTCCAACTGGTTCCCCGAACCAGTAGTTTCTCTGTGCGGTAGCTTCATGCCGTTCTGGTACAATAAAGGATGTAAGGATCCATCCTGCTGCTGGAGATCTAATGATCTAATGATCTCTGGTTGCGGAGACCGGAACGTGTCGCGTATCGGCTTGGAGGAGGTTGCCACGGAGGTGTTGTCGGTTCACATCTGCCTTTTGCTCAGCGTCAGCATTGCGAATCCTTTGATGGGGAGAGAAGAAATTTAGTCCCGTTGTAGGCCGATTTGAAACGGATACTTACCAGCTGCAGTTCTGGATCCGGTACCGGATAGTAATATAGATTTTGTAGCACAAAACAAGCAGAAATCAGGGTCTATATACATATAAACGCTGGCAAAAACCGGAGATGAAAATTTTGTGGCACCGCAAGGATATTTGGTTTTTGTTTTTGGCACACAGGCATAGGAACACGCTAAAAAAAACACCACGCAGGTGTAGTTTTAAATTTCGAAAAAAGTTTTTTTTTCATTTACTCACCTTTACTGGAAAAGTTAAACAACACAATTTTGTTGTTCATTACACATGTATTTCCTTGGGATGTGCAAAAAAAGAATTGTTCATGTTTTGTGCACTTGCGTGATAGAGTCACGTAAATAAAGTTATTTGGATAAATTAAATATTTCATTACTGTCCAACTTTAACACTACTAATTGGTTTTTTGTGAGCGTGTATAATAAAGGCTGCTCGCTCAAACCAACCGTTTGCTGTAATGTATTAATTTGGTAATATATGGTAGAAGCGCAAATCATTCGGCAAATGGTGGCCTTGTAGCTCCACTGTTTCTTACGAGTCGCAACCCCTATATAATTTTACCGTTTCCACCCATTTTGAAATGATGTTACTATTTGATATGGATTACTCAAACCATTTTTAATAATCTAATGCTTTAAATTTAATATTGTCCAACATGAAAGCTACTGTTTGTGAAACATTACCCTTTACAGCTATAAGAAAATTATTGTTTGCAATGTATGGCAAACTGTGTTTTTCTATGCGGCAAGTGCCTAGCCTAGTGACAATAGTAAATTACAATAGATAATTACTACTGTTAATAAAGTGTAGTGAATCCTATATGTTTGTTTTTTTTTTTCATGTTAAAAACAATCTTCCGGGAAAAAAGCGCCGGTCCGAAATTACAGATTTTCGGTAAATAATTACCGATCGCTCAGTAATGGATCATTAAAATAACCAAAACGGCCGCTATGGAAAGCATAGATAGCGCCACCGTAGCCTTGTGTGTTTGACAGAACAGCAATGCTGTCACAATGTTAAATCCCATATACAGTGGCGCCTTTGTTTTGATGCGGCGAGCACTTGCAAAAACTACATTCAATGATCCATTTTGACAACTATCATCCGTAAAGCAAAGGTCCGTAAAGGTCCATTTACCGAGATGATTACCGATCGTTCAGCTGTTGAGATTTCGGTAAATAAATTACCGACGTCGGTGATTTGTTCTAAGTGTGTAAGATCTTACAAAATGCGTTTAGTCTAAAAATTAGCTGTTAGCAGGGGGTGGGAAACTCGGCTCATCTAAAATTGTGCCGATTTGTGCCGACTATGCCGAAGTGAGCGACCTTATCGATATGTCATACTTGTCTGGTTGCACTGTTATAACTAGCAACTCTGTTTCATCCATGGCAGATTGTTTTTGGGTTCATTCACAAATTTAATAACGCCGAAAATGGCAATTTTAGACACCCACTCACCCCTCATAACGCTTTTTGTATGAATATTCTGCGAATTTTGTATGAGCTGTAACATTTCGAGAACACCCACCCACCCTTCTCAGCGTTATGACTTTTGTGAACAGACCCTTTGTTTATTTTCAAAATCACCGATTGATCGAATTCGACTGAACAGCATAAAATCTAAAGTTTTTGATTGACGGAGGTCGCTATTTAGATTTTTGGTAAGTTTTAAGTAAAAATGTGCCTTTGCCTTCAATAATACATTATTGTCGCGCGCCCACCAAATCGGAACGCGCGTGTGGGACACGCGACGTGTGACTCGTTCCCGACATAACTGTCATAATGGCATGTGTGGCGCTGCATTCTTACGATGTTTATGAACACAGCGCACTATTCACATATTAGCTGCGACGCACGGGGCCCGAGAAAACAATAATAATAAATAAATGTTGGTCTTGATTTCTACCGGATACATAATAATATAATTTTGCGGTCCAGTGGCTAAGAAATCGAGCGGATAATGATCGTAGATTTGGATGCCAAGCATCGCGCTAAGGATCCAATGGATGATAGTGGATTTGCAAAATAGTTTCCGAAGTGTAGTGGGTAGCCGTGATCGTGGAAATGCGAGCTTCGAGGTCCATCTACAGTGCGTTTGTTGTACTGCTGGAAATGTTAAGATCATACAATGGTGAGTCTTTCGGATTATCCTCCTGCAGAGAAACTGGAATGACTCAAACTCCTTTTCTATATAACCATTCTCAACAAATCAAGGACAACAAGTACACCCTGATCAGCGAATCACACTGCTTCCGGCGATTGAACGGAACGAACATAATCGGGTGCAGTTTCAAACTAAGCGGATCCGAGGGCGTTCTGCACTTTATTCGTCCAAGTAACTGAATAAAACGGCTTATCATTTTGTCATATTTGTTTTGTAGGAAATAAGAGGAACTCCCTAGTTTTTCAAAGCGAGCTCATTGTATGCAAAATTTAAGCAATGTACACGTCGAAAAAATGTTAAAAAGGTTATTCATTTTAAAACAGTTTCAGAAGACAAGTAGAATCACTTCTGAATTAATTTTCTCAAAACCGTATGAAAGTTACTTACGTCGATTTGAAAAAGTAACCGAAAATTATTGTTCGTGTTGAATTTTAGTTCGAATTTTTTTGCAGTGTAGAAATTCTAAACTAATTTTTCGAACCACTTTCGACTTTGACAGCAGGCAAACAACAAACAAACATCTCCCGCCACACGTTTTGGCTGCGCTTTTCGTCTTGCAGTACACTTTGCGTGTAGTTCCAAATTTTTATCCGATAAAAAAATAATTTTAGCCGGTTCGGATCAATTTTCGCTACCCAAATGAAAATCACGAACCGCTACACATCAGTGGCCTGCAATCGCACCACGGAGTCGCTGGATTGGGGCCCAGATGGGTTGATTTACTATGCCGCCTGCCACTCGATTGCCGTGTTCGATCCGAAGGTGAGTCTCATCTCATATTCTATCCGTTCGATTACCTATCTCTACTCCTTGTTTCCAGTTCCATGGTTCGGCCAAAATCGTTCGCACACTGACCGGTCACAAGGCTCGAATCAACACGGTGAAGAAGCTTCACGATGTGCCAATTGTGTCGGGTGCGATTTGATCTGATATCCGGATCGGATGATTCCAGCTGTATTCTGTGGAACACTCAGGATTCGGTCAATCCTCGCGATGTATCCTGGAAGGACACACGAAGGGTGTCACTCAGGTGGAAGCATTCTACTTAAAAGACGACAACTTGTTGGTAGCTACTGGATCGGCGGATAGTACCGTTAAGTTGTGGAAGCGGAATGGAGAGGAATTTGCTTGCTTCCAGACGATAAATCTGAAGACGGGCTATTGCTTCGCGTTGAAGTTCTTCCAACTGCCCGGAAGTGGAAGCGTGATGTTGGCTTGCGCAATGGACAATGATCTGATTGATCTGTATGCTAGGGTGGGGAGGAATACATTCTGGTGGAACGTTTGAAGGGTCACACTGATTGGGTCCGTGGTTTGGACTGTGTACGGGAAGGTGAGGACGTATTGCTGGCCAGTGCGTCCCAGGATAGCTTTATTCGGCTGTGGAGGATTTCGCAGCGAGAGCGAATGAGGGCGCAACGATCGTTTGAGGAATTCTCTATCGATGAGGACATTGTTCTGGAAGAGAGGGTTTTTCAGCGTTTCGGTCGATGGGAAGGAGTTCCATTACGCCCTGGCGTTGGAATCGGTGCTACAAGGCCACGAAGTTGGGTTTACGGAGTGCACTTCAATAGGCAAGGAGATAAACTGCACCTACTGTCCCAGCTCGATCGATAAAACTCTAACGATTTGGACGCCATCCGAGTCCGGAATTTGGTTCGAAAGTGTTCGCGTGGGTGAAGTCGGCGGAGCATCCCTTGGATTCTACGGAGGAAAGTTCGCACCTGACGGCAAATCCTTCATCGGTCATGGTTTCCAGGGTAGCCTCCATCTGTGGCATCAAGATCCGAATAGCTGTGCTGTTTGGAAGCCGGAACGACCATTGGAGGGCACTTCGAAGCCGTTCGGGACTTGGCGTGGATCCCGCAGGACGATTTGTAGTAACGGTTTCAGCCGACCAGACCACCAGAATACACGCTGCATGGCCTCGGTCTGCCATAAGAGAGGGCGACAATGACGAATCTATCACGTGGCATGAAATCGCCAGACCGCAAGTCCACGGCACGATATGCAGTGCTTGTGTATGTTGTCGAGATATCGGTTTGCCAGCGGAGCGGAAGAAAAGATTGTACGGATATTCCAAGCGCCGGCCAATTTCGTTGAAAATCTTCGGCAGCTGTGTGAAGTCGATGAGGGATCCCGAAGGGGAGGAAATTCTGAAGAGTGAGTATTGAAGTATTCTATTCATTTCTTTCATAGCAGGGCTGGTAGCAAATCACTTTTTAATGACGATCATTTTTTTCCACCTGGTTCTAGAAAGTCACTGTTTTCACCGAAAAGTCACTTAGTTCAGAAAAATGGTCACTAAGTCACTATTTTCGTGATCTGATGATACTGAAATTTAAGGCACGGTGAGCTTCTCAAATACAAACGGCAAGAGATAGATAATTGTTATTATAAGACAAACATAGTGTTATTTGAAATTCAAAGTGTGTAGAAAGATAAGGATTCCTAGTGATTTTTCATAGACGCTTTCAATGAAAAATGTAAAAAAAATCTAGGAAAAATTTAAAGAAGATTTTAGCAAAGCTTAAGAAACGACTGGGCTGAATTTTCTGGCCGAATTATTTGAACAAAATTTTGGCTGAAAGTAATTAAAATCTGACAGTCTTTCTGGATAACTCACTAGTGAACTTTCTACAACAATCCGCGGCTATAGAAGGAATCTTAACCTGCCATCTGAAATAATCTCATCAAAGTTCTTTCGAAAGTTAAGCCAGAGACGGTTAGGAATAACAAACAAAAAACAAGAAGGGTTTGTCAGAAAATCGTCCAGGACTTCAAAAGCAAGTAACGTAATCCGGGGTAACATTGATTAGTTTTTTTGGGATATTTCTTGCACGTTTTATATTTTTAAAACAAGCACTGCATCCATCACTCGGGATTATATACTGTATTTTGCCTTTAGATTTTAGCATGTTATTTATTTATTTAGTTTTGAGTGACATTATGATTTAGCTGATATGGGGTAATGTTGATCGCAAATTTTAAATTTTTGCTCCCCTACGCTTAAACGATTAGCATCCTTCAAAAGTTTGAAATGATTCCGAAGAAATTTGAATGTGCACACGCCATTTGAAGTTTATATGGAGATTACTATGGAAAACGCCCACCTTTTGTGTTAAGCCCTCTATCTATTCGTCATAATATTTTATGGAAAAGTGAACAGACTCTTCTCATGCGAATCCTTTCAGCTTCAACTTTGCCAAACACCACATTTTAACTGGACGGATAAATTGTTATTCATCATCATAAAGTGGTTTGCATGCAGCATGCTTCACCAACTATTCGGCAGGCAACAATGGTGCTCCTGGCGGGAAGAATAGATCAAAGTAATCCAGGATACTATGTTCTACAGCAAAAGCAGTGTTGCTCTGAAAGGAATTGAATGATCTTCTCAGCATGATTTAGACTTTGTTATCAATAATAACAAATTGTTCTTACGTCCTATCGAAATGTGGCCTTCGGCAAAGTTGTAGTTGGAAAGATTTCAAGTTTTGGGAGACTGATTTTCATCATAATTGACACCGCTTAAGCATAGGGGAGCCAAAAAGTCAAAATTTGCATCAGCCTATTGACCCATGTAAACAACGTTCAGTAATATTGTAAATGTAGTTTCTTGCTTGAATCATGGCCCCTGAAGCCGAATATTAAGACCAAACACTAACAAGTCATTCGCTTTTTGAGTTATTTCAAAATTAAACAAACACTAACTCGCCTAAAGGTTAGTCAATTTTCCTAAGAAAAATTGTACATTCTTAATAGTCATTCGTTCATTTTACCTAATTGGAAAAACTTATTCTAGTTTTAGAAAACGGAATCGTTTTCGGCGATGTCATTTTTAGGAACAATCGCATTTTCCTTGCTCATACCGTTTGCAAAACCGAAATGACATGAATCTTCGGTGCAGTCATCCCTAATGATAAAAATCATTGTTTCGAAAAGTTGACAAATTTACGCATGAACTTAACGCAAAATTTTGTCCATACGCCAGTTGTAGCCATAGTAAATTATACACCGTTTTACGTAACCAATCAGCATGAAACCATTTGTGTCCAGTAGATCACATTCACATGACAAAAGCTACAATCATTTATTCTTCAGAATTGATTCAAAACATAAAACAAATGATTGATTTTCCTTATAATTTTTATTCATATACATCTAATCTAGCCAGCGTACTCCTAATCAGAGATGGGAAATATACTGTAGCAAACTCTTACCACCTCTACATTCACATGTTTCTACACGACCATCAAAATCCAAAGCAAACCATGACCGTTGAAAACAAAAAAATGTCACGGCTCTTAAAAACTGTAATCTTCTTCTTTCCAACGTTTATTTATTCAAATCCGAATGCGAAAAGACACAGTGGTAACACAATTTTTCCGGTTTTCAGGGTTTTGACTTTTTGCTCGGTAAAGGCGGTGTAAGATTGAACTTGTTATTTGTATCGCAACAGAATGATTGTGCTCTTGATGTTAGTACTAGTAGATTTCAATTAATTGAAAACGCAAGCGAAATATTAGCGATTGAATTATTTAACATTTTTTCCAATCATTCATCTCAGGATGGCTGCCCGAAAACGATCATAGTGGAGAGACAAAATCATTCAAGCAGTGTGTGAACCGTTGGCAGCGCAACGCCTGATGGTATTGGTGCTGCTGTTGCTTTGTGTTTTGAAACTACTAATTGAACTTTAAGACTTCACTTTTTGCAAAAAATAAAACACTAAAATCACTAGTAAGGCGAGAAAATACCTTTAAACTCTAAATTGTGTATTGGTTGACTGGCAGAGGCAATGAACTGTGGTGAATTGTGATTCCCAAGCCTGCTCCTAATTTGGCCATTCTCAAAAGAAATTAATATGATTGGCCAATTTAGGAGCCGAAGCTTAATCTCTGGCCGAAATTCTGGCCCAAGGCGGAAGAATGGTTTCAGCTCAGTTCCGATAGTTTTCATACATAGTATGTATTAAAAGCTTGTTTTCGGTAGTATCAGCTCCAGAATGTCTGAATAGTCATTGACAGCAGATTCTGTTTGATCAGCTTTAATGATTTTAGTATTTTCTTACATTCCGAAGAACTACTACTCCTCTATCAACCTAACATCGCAAAATTACAATAGAATTCGTATATAGCTCCATCAATGTTGCCAGTTTCACCCAAAAACATAAAACCACAGACAAACAGACGTCACACTCTTATCATTGTCCATCGACCACCTTTTTAACGGTCGATTCAAAAATATGGTAGATGGCCAATCCGCCACCCGCAGCGCTCGCATCATTTTTGTTCGCGTTTGACGTTTACACACTACCGCCATCTGTTGGGCCCGTCGGCCAAACACATTAATTTTAGCATTGGGCGTACATGTCCTCGTGACTATGATTTTGATCGAGATTTGTTCTATGTGTTACGTCTGTTTGTCTGTGATAAAACCTCCACAACAGCTTGCATTTAACATATTTGTGCTATAAATACGGCTTTCCATATAATTTTTAGATAAATTTTCTCTTAGGCTGGCCAAAACCGGTGTTTTTACTCTATTTTCATTAACTTGTTCATGAATATAAGAAAGATAATAGTGTCTCTCTTTCTTATTTTCATGTAGTAATGAAATAGGGTAAAAGCACCGGTTTAGTCCAGCATAGAGAAAACACTATTCATGCTTTGAAAATATTCCATTCATAATGATGTTTTGAACTTTTTACGAGATTAGTCATACCGATGAATCCCAAGTAACAATTTTAGTTGTACGAATTACTTCCAGGGTGCTATGAATAAACGCACATAAAACCACGGTCAAGGAACTTTTGCCTTCATCGCATACCCCAAAACCTTTGTAGGCTAGAACGTGACTAGTTGGCCCACTCTAAAAGAGGCTATGAAGTGTATATTTATGTCACTCAAATAAAGCAAAAGAGCATTAATGGTAGCTTTTTTGAAGCCGCCTGTTCTAAATGAATGTCGCTTCATCTTAAAAACGATTTTATTCATAACGTCGATCTTGCCGAATTCATTCCAACGTCACAAGTCTGTGATTATTTTTTTTCGTAGTGCTTTTGATTTGAAGTGATTTATTTGGATTTAGTGCTCAAATCTTTAGTGCTGAGTGAGATTTACTGTGAAATGTGATAAGAAAGATGAAAATGTGCCTGTGCCCCCTCTGAAAGTGGCTTATTTCTAGTCTATCTATATAAATAAAATGGAATGGTGTTTGTATGTCACGAAATGGCTTACGAACGGGTGAACGGATTTGAATGGTTCTTTCTCAGTGTTGTTCGTCAAGGTTTCCGACGTGTTTGTGTGTATCCAGCTTTTTACGCTGGCTATAAAACTGCGAAGGGTGATTAGATTTTGAAATATCCTGCTTACACATTTTATAGCATGTTCTTAGTAGGCAATCTTTTTAAATTGTTGATCGAGCTGTCAATAATTTTCACTGTACGTATTTGTTTTGGAGTTCAACTTTCTGTGTTTCGGATAACCCAAATTAAAAATAAATAACGATTTGCAGTAACTTCATTCCTTTTATATAATTTTGAGGCACCCGACACCGAGAGACCTTTCACTTTACTAAAGGAAAAAATACTGCTGCTATTTAAAAGGACTTGAAGCTTCAATTAAGACATATAATATTTTGTACTCCATTTTTGACTGAACTATTCGGAACAAAGTCTAGATAGCTCGGTCGAGTTTTGGTTCCTTAAAACAGTACAGAAAACACGTAAACTTTTTGTAAAAAAGGATATCTAGTCAATGATCCTATGAACTAGTGTTCCCTAATGTATTTGTAATTCTAGACAAACGACCTCGTCGATTCGCACTGATTTTCTTTACATAGTTAGCTTTTTCTCTATAATAACTACGCTTGAGAACATGGGCTGTTGTGGCCAAAGTTTCTCAGAATGAGATGTCTAAAGTATGCAAGAGCAAAATGATCTTTGATGTTCGAACATTTTTCTACGTCTATGTTGGTTATGTACTACGCAATGTATAACCGACATGGTATAACTTAAACATAGTATGTCCTTTTGGGACTAACCGGAAAATTGTCCATGGCGGGATGCAGGAATGTATAGAAGGGTCTTTTACTGGTTCATAAAACGTTCATAAACGGTTCATTCTCAATGAACGCATTCAACGTAAAATTTGGAGCACAAGAGTTCGAAATAAGACAGTCAGGAATAGTCACGGATGCACCAAAGACTGTATAATTTAATAAATAAACCACATTCTTATATTCTATGTTCCACATCAGTAGGTACGCAGACACTAAATACGTTCAATAGTATCCAGGATATTCACCGGGAAAGTTGAAAAAACGAGTGCGAACGAAAACTGTCATTTTATATGGGACGATCAAAAGCGTTTTTCAACAGCCTACTTGATGGCAAGACGAAGTTTGCCGGGACCACTAGTTATTTAATAATTGCTAAAATAAATCGCCAGGTGAAGAATTCAACATTTTCTTGGTTTGATTGGGCAGTAATTGTGCTTTACATTATATTCAGCCAGTTTAATCATCACACCGTAGCACCTTATGAGTGAATTCATGGAGATAATATTATTAAAAAAAAAATAAATGTGGCAACCGGAGTGAAATTAATATGGCGGAACCCACAATTGATAGATTGCCATCGACAAATGCTATTTTGTCATCATATTTACACAAATAAGGGCACACTGTTATGCTTCGGCATTTGTGGATGTGAAATTGCCGTAAAAATGCTGATTGAGATGATTAAGCTTTTTTTTCGCTTTTTATGGTAACTAAGCAGCGTTCAACAAACTTTGCAGTTTGGGTATGTTATTATGAAAAATATTCGTAAAAACAATGAAAAAGGACATTAATTTGTAGTTTTCCATCAGGAATAAGTGCTTACAATGCATCGCAATGCATCGCAATGCAACTGAAGAGCCCAAATACTGGTTTCAGAGGCATAAATAAGGTAAGTTATCAAGATTCAAAGTGCATGTCAATCAGATTAAAAGCAGCTTTTATGACAACAAGGTGTATTATATAAATCTTTTATGATAGCCGTCACAAATAAGTGTCATTCAGCCACCACTAGCAGTTTAAATGAGGTATTATATGCTGCAGTAGAGCTGGTTTAATAGCCACAAATTTTAACTTTATGGCTTGTCTCTAAAAGGTTTTGAAAAACTAAAAGCTGACTTACAAAATATCATCTTCTAGCAACGTTAAATGTCGCCTCTAGCTATCATAGCATTTACGTAACTGTCATAAAACATTAATAAATCCACACGAATGCCAAATTACTGTGGAATTGCTATTTGGGATGTTTCCCCGCTGATCAAGTTACCCAGGATTACGGTACTACTTTAGCTAGAAATCATTTAATTAGATTACATTAGAATTTCTAACAAATAAGCTAAATATTTTTTCCAATTATTTACACTTGATACTCCACGACTTTGGTCAACTATATCTATACAAAAAAAAACTTTCTATAATTAATGCTTGAACATATTTAACAACAATAAAAAATAAATAGTGATATCAAGCGAGTCCTTTACGTCCACTGTGCTTGAGTTTCAGTAATAAAAGGCATCTAATGAATAGAGATTTCTTAAATATGACGATTTCAATTGTTTAATGTTTGCTTTTAATCTACGTATGCGAAACATTGAGGCAAATGCTAGCTAATCAAGTTTAAGGCCTCATAATAATGAAAAAATGCAAAATTAGTCATTTTAAGGGTCGTATGAACAGATAAAACGTGAGTTACGACGCGTCTTTCAGACTCTCAGTGATTTGATTATTTTCAATAATTCATTTATTGAAATGTTCAATTAAAATGCTAATGTTTTAGTACGTTTTTTCTAATTACTTATGCGCAATTTCAACATTTACCTAATTTAAATGTCTCGAGTTCAATTATTTTCTATTATTTTTCTAGAGTTACTGTTTATGTAGAAGAAAGGGTTTAATTTTACGATTGTACCCCGTTTGGCATAAAGTCGTTTGGCATAAGGTCGTTCGGCATAAAGCCGTTTGGCATAAAGTCGTTTGCCATAATGATTGACTAAGAATGATTATTTGCATTTTTAAAGCTTTAACCGAGATCAACACTACCGAGCTCATTGCAAAAAAAATTGATAGGTTTGCAATAAGCGTGGTGTTTGTTCAGAGATTTCCAACTATGTATGTCAAAAATTGTTGTGACATTAGAGAGCATAACTAAATAAAACTCGTAACGGGTCTGGTGGGAAGATCTTTTCGGAATGATTTTTTTTTCTACATCTCAGAACATAGAATATCTTTGAGGCTTGTTGCGATCTACACGGCTAAAAAATGTTGTAAATTTAAGTTTATTTTCACGCACATATTTGGAACATCAAAATAAACCTAAATTTCAACGACCAATCTATTAATTTTCAATCGAAATCACTTTAAATTTACACGGTCATGTAATATTCAACCATTTTTAGTTGAAAATTAAATGTACATTCATTTAAGTTTACATGACGCTGTAACAACACACGAATTTGATTTATTTTTACAGTTGACTTCAGTTTACATCTCATTGAAAATTTGTTTTTTTTTTCTGTGTACATATTTGAAAATATTAAATTGGCAAAGGAAGTTCGCAGTAGAATATTTCGCTCATAGAATATTTCGCTCAAGCTTTGTCCAAGTTTGGACGTGAACACTTGATGAAAATTACTTGATAAAAGAAGGGAAAATTTATTTGCAAAATATTTAAAAGCTCTAAGCCAAAGACTTATTATTACAGCATAATGCAAAAATGGCCTATATACGAGAGCAGAAATTTTTTCGTTTAAAATGTTTGAGACACTAACGCAAAAAAAAATTCCCACAGCATAACTCAAATGAACAACACATTTAAAAAATATGTGTGGCAAATTTTTTGAACGATTCAATATTAATTTTAATTTGGAATTGTACGCCAAAAACACCGTCTATCGTCGAAAGAAGGGAAAAGAGATCATGTATTCGCAAGAATAAAAATATGTTGATTATTGGCAGGTTCTAAAGTAATTATCATTCTTACAGCATGTCTTGCAAGAATTGATAATACAGCAAAATATAAAAAAGGTTACCATTTAGCTTTACCAAATATTAAATTTTAAAACAGTATAAATATAAAGAACAGCCTATTTTTAAAAAGAAGGCAACATTTATGATTAAATATAAAAGAAGACGCCAAAATAATCGCGGAATAATACAACGAAAAGACATCAAAAATTGCGTTCAGAATCATCGGTTCCCCGAATGACCGCTTTCCCCGAAAAGTGTACAATTTGAATAGAAGCTGTAATAGTCTTCAGTGGTTGGATAGTGAACAGAAAAGAACGATAAGCAATCAAAAGAAGGAGGTATTCTGTTTTTATTGGCTATGCACATGTTAGCAAAAATGCTGGGGACGGTAAAACTCGAAAGAACCGCCAATAAAATAAATAAGGGTGTATATTAGATGGTTAGTTCGTTCACCACCTTGAAATGTATAAAGTTACGACAATAAGAGTTGCAAAAACTTTTCGGGGCGTGGGCTAATCGAGGGAAACGGGATATTCATGGAATGGCATTCGGGGAACTGGCGTTCAGGGAAACGACATTCGGAGAAAAGTAGCACAACCCTCCGAAGTAACTGCAGTAGTCGATTTCTCTTTTCGTCAATAACTATAGCAGATCAATGTTATCGATTGCCGCCCTTCTGTCAATTGGAAAACAAAAATATCTACAGAACTGCCTATGTATAAAAGAAGGTGAAATTTATTTAAATTTTAAACCAACACTCTTATACTATAATTATGGTTACATCATGTTTCGAAGAAAAATCATAGAATGTTTGAAAGAAGGGTAAATTTGTGCTAATATATCGAAACTTCAGTGCAAAAAAAAAAAATATTCCATAGCGAAACTCATAAGAAGCATTAATATTTGAAAGAAGGGTAATTTCTGAATAATAATAAAAAAACTATTAGCAATAACTTTCCTAATATGCTTTAGTTTATTCAAGATCATATGATTGTTGAATAGTGTGTTATTTTGTTTCAATTGACTCCAAAACAAGCCTGATGCCATCGGAAAGATTCAATTATGTAGAAACGAATGTCATCTTAAGAAATTCTTGTTTTCAGACTCATTATGCCAAACGACTATTATGCCAAACGACTTTATGCCAAATGACCTTTATGCCAAACGACTTTATGGCCAAATGACCTACCACCTAATTTTACAAATATTCTATCACAAATTTAGCTTAAGTTTTCTATTTTGTTTGTTTTTTTTTTTGTCTATTAGCGAGATTTCTACTTCCCTGCGAAGGACGTCTTCACTCTATTATTCGATAGGTTCTTCATGATTTATTCTCAAATTCTTCAGGAATATTTCTGATTCATTCTGAGATATCTTATTCCCGGACTTCTCCTACCATCCTTTCATAAATTCCTCTAGAGATTCTCTCAATTCTTTCAGAAACTCGTTCAGAAATTCATCCAAAAAAATTTCAATGGGATTGACATATTTCTCTCTCCAGAATTTGCTCCAGGAAAGCCAACCAACTACTCTCCAATAGTTACTACGTATACCTAGCTGATCTTTCAAAGATTCCTACAAATATCTCAAAAGAAAAAAGGTTTTCAGAGTTTTCATAGTAGAAATTTATTTTGAAGAATATCAGTTCGTATGTCAACTTTTTCAATTATTTGTGCATCCATTTTCTTATGAATTCCTTCAAAATTTGATCCCTGTTTTCTCCCAAGAATTTCAATAATAATTCCCTCCAGAGTCATCAATTAAATCTACCTGAGATTCCCCTTAAAGTTTCTCCTGAAATTTCTCTATGAATGCCTACAGCATTTCATCCAAGAACTCCTGCCATTTACCTTTTTTAACATTTTAAAATTAATTTCTCAAGTAAAATCTCTGTAGATTATTCAATTTTATATCAGCAATCAACGCGCAGCTATTCAGCAAGACCAAGCTGAGGGTCGTGGGTTCGAATCCCACCGGTCGAGGATCTTTTCGGGTTGGAAATTTTCTCGACTTCCCAGGGCATAGAGTATCTTCGTACCTGCCACACGATATACGCATGCAAAAATGGTCATTGGCATAGAAAGCTCTCAGTTAATAACTGTGGAAGTGCTCATAAGAACACTAAGCTGAGAAGCAGGCTCTGTCCCAGTGGGGACGTAACGCCAGAAAGAAGAAGAAGAAGAAGAATCAGCAATCATTCAAATAGTTCCTACGATCAATACTACACAAATTTCTTATTAGATAAATTCCTGGTTTAAATAAAGAAAAAAAAACATAAGAGAAAATCGTGGGGCCCAGATAGCCGTAGCGGTAAACGCGCAGCTATTCAGCAAGACCAAGCTGAGGGTCGTGGGTTCGAATCCCACCGGTCGAGGATCTTTTTCGGGTTGGAAATTTTCTAGACTTCCCAGGGCATAGAGTATTTTCGTATCTGCCACATGATAGACGCATGCAAAAATGGTCATTTGCACAGAAAGCTCTCAGTTAATAACTGTGGAAGTGCTCATAAGAACACTGAGCTGAGGAGCAGGCTCTGTCCCAGTAGAGACGTAATGCCAGAAAGAGGGGGAACGTCATTTGGCATAAAGTCATTTGGCATAAAGTCGTTTGGCATAAAATAATTTGGCATAATGGTCATTTCGCATAAAGGTCATTTGGCATAATGGACATTTGGCATAATCATTAAATATTGAGTAGAAACATATTGTTATCATTAAGTCGTAATATTAGGACATGTTTATAATTGGAAAATTGATATGATATACAAATTGTGTCTGGATATTTTTTTCCGTTATTAGAACTTTAAGCCTGATTCGCTGCCGACAAGTAATTTCTAGGCCTATATTGATGCATGGGAAATTCCTGCAAGGAAACGATCAAGAAAGCTCATTTTTCGGATCGCAGTACGCAGTTGAAAAGAAATGTCAGTTCAAACGGGAGTCGCCGTAGAAAATTTCTGCAAGGATTCGGCGAGAAATTTCTTTGGCGATTCCTGTTCAGCAGCAAATCAGGCTTTAAGGCTGGTTTGCTACTGACAAGAAGAGGAATCGCCTATCTCGATGCGTGGAAAATTTCTCCCAAGAAATGGTCAAGAAAATCACTTTTTTCTGATCGTAGTACGCAGTGAGAAGAAATGTCACTTCAAAGGGGGCTCTCTGTAGGAAATTTCTTGACCTTTTCAGTCAAGGAATTTCTTTACTTTTCTTGAGCGAAACAGCATACTTAGCTTTAGGATGGATGTAGGTTCTGTAACGTGTTCCGTTGCTCACATCAATCCAGAGTTAAACAAATGTAAACTGGATTAGTGTCGTAAACAGTACACGGATGACTTTGCTCTTGAGTTGCATACACATAATAGAGATGCTTATTGTTATTGAAGATTTCATGCACGACTTAATTTGTCTGTGGATATATAACCATGCATTCCGAGTAATAATTAATAATTTGCTGTCTTTACGGATAGTATAACAATATGTCGAATTACCCTAAATGACCTTGATGTCTTTTTCTCTTGTTTAGGTGAAAAGGATCAGAGAAATGGTGTTTCACCATTGAATTGAAATAATTGAAAGCTATTGTTTCGTCTCATCTCTCTGTGTTCATTGTGTTCACGATATCTAAATTATCTCAAGGTCACTTGAGCAGCTGTTGTGAATATGCACTGATCCTTCTTCTTCTTCTTCTCTTCGTGGGTGGCCGAGACATGCACTGATCCTAACAATACATATCTTTTGTCACTTTTCATCATGTTGCTGTTGCTATCTAAAGCTATAAAAGCCTCATCAAGTTAGATTACACGTATCAGTTGAGTGCCACGTGATCATCAGTGAAAGTGTAAAGAGTTATTCAATCAGAACGATGTCAGATGACGAAGATTTTCTCGGTTTCGAAGATGAAGAGATAACACCACCTCCACCGGAAATATTGAAAACTAATCGCAATAATGACCTTCTTATCATCAAAGGATTTGTGTTCTACCGGAACAGAAAACCTGTAAGTAGATTTTTCAACTCAACTAAAACTTAACAAACTCTGCAACATTGAGTGCTCATTAGAAATAAAATTAATTAAGATCAATTTATAGGTCGACGTACTCACTACTGGGAGTGCAAGGTGAGAAACCATTCTGGTCGTCACTCCGGGAAAAAATGCCCGTCGCGTGCAGTCACTAAAATGCGCAACGAACAACATCAAATAGTTTCGATGTCTGATCATAATCATGAAAATGATCCCATTCATGTAACGGAGATCAAATTTCGCAACGCTATCAAGCGGCGAGCAGCTGATGATGCAAGCAAGCATGTCAAGTTGCTTCGATTGGCAGCTACCACTTTTCCAAAGGAGGTTCAGGAAAGATTCACTTTAAATGCTCAACGCAAACTTCTGGAACGTGTCCGATCAAAAACGAGCACTACGGCCGAAGGAACCGGATTCCTTGGTTGGATTTGATGTTCCGGATGGTTTGAAGACTTCCATCGATGGAGACAAATTTTTACTCGCAGACATAAACAGAAGGTAACGAGAGGATCCTGATGTTTGGTACAAACGAAAATCTACAACGTTTGGCTAAGTCCAAATATTGGGTTATGGATGGAACTTTCAGCAGCGTGTCGAACTTGTTTCGGCAGCTGTTCACAATTCACGGTAGTAGCCCTCCGAGTCACCAACACACTTTCCACTCGTTTATGTTCTGATGACGTCTAAAAGTGAAGAACTCTATCGAAAAGCCTTTCAGACGTTGAACGATATTGGTGATGATCTTGAAATACAATTAAAACCAGATGTAATTTTATCGGATTTCGAGAAGGCCATTGTAAACGCTAGCAAAACGAGTTTAAAGACTCCAAACATAATGCGTGCTTTTTCCATTTGAGCCAAAATCTGTGGAAGCACGTGCAACATCTAGGGTTGACGAAAGACATGAACAACGATGTAAAATCATTTGATTTTTTCAAACAAACACAGGCTCTAGCATTTTTGCCACCATCAAAAATACCAGAAGCATTCGATATGTTGAAGGCATCGGCACCGTATCGCCTGACAGAATTTTTCTCATATTTTGAGGAAAACTATGTTCATGGAAGAGTACGGAGAACAACAAAACAAGGTAGGGTCACCAGAAATGACCCACTGTACCCACCAAGTTTGTGGTCGGTATATGACAACATTAAAAAAGACATTCGCGAACGACTAACCAAATCGAGAGTTGGCATAGCCAATGGAACTCGATAGTTGGACATCATGCAGGAGTGCTAAAAATGATTGAAGAGTTCAGATTAGAAGAAAAATACGTATCAGGCCAAATACTTGGATATCTCTCGGCAAATAGTAGCAAGAAAAGACAAACCGACAGTGAACTGAACGACGGTAAAATAAGTAAAATAGTCAACAATCTGACGTCCATGACAACGAAGATTATTTGAAAGCTATCGCTGCAAATTTGGGATCGAAGTCTAAGTAGAATCGATGCATACTGGACAACGTATTATATGATGTATTTTTGATAATTTGTTATTACTTTTATATCCAAATGTGAATAAATGTGTTTTGATTAGTTATGATGATAACTCTTTGTCTCCAGTGATTTTCCCTTCTTTTAGACATAAGCTGTTCTTTCTAGTTGCACTGATAAAAATGTAGTTGGCATAACAACTGCTAACATATTCATAGTTTGATCTTCCCTTCTTTCAAGCATGGGCTGTTCTTTCGAGTAAAATAATTGGCATTATAACTGCTAACTTATTCATCGGTGATTTTCCCTTCTTCAAACATAAGGCGTTCTTTCGAGGTGTACCGATAAAATAGTAGTTGGCATTAAGAACTACTAGCATTTTCATCATTGATTTCCCTTCTTTTAAATATAGACTTTTTATGCTGCTGATCCATAAACACAGAATTGTGCCATGTGAGTAAAAAATACAACAAACATGGGACTGACATGCGAATATGGACAGTTCTGAGCTGTTATATTAATTTACTGCATTTTATCTGTTAATTATTTCTATGTCATAGTCATTGTGTGAAATATGATGATTTGCTTAAACGCTTTTTTCCATCCATGCAATTTTTTTCTAAATATTCTTCGATTTTTCTTTGTTTTATGCCAAACGTCCATTATGCCAAATGACTATTATGCGAAATGACCTTTATGCCAAACGACTTTATGCCAAACGACCGTATGCCAAATGACTTTATGCCAAACGGGGTAGCCCCTCCTGTATAAGAATCTAATTTCTAGGCTTATCCTTGTTTGAAATAGTAGTGTAGTAGTGTCATTACTAATACTGTCTAGTCGAAATGGTTTTGAATAATTTGTCATTCAAGTGCTATTCTGATTACTCCTGTCTTTTACGCAAGATTAGAGTCTTAAATGTCAATTGTCGTCAAGTCTTAACAAAAATAGGCTGTTTAGTAGTAGTTCTAGATAATTTCAGCGTCTTACTTTCCATAGTCATTTTTATAGTGAATATTGAAGAGTAAAGTTACCTTAGGCTTCTATTACAGTCTCCTACAAGATTTACTTTTCGGTGGCAAATGCAATGCTTCACAACGCCTACTTTCTACTTGTAAATTTTGCGAAAATGAAGCTGGAATTAGATTATTTATACCGCTGTTACAAAAGAGGTATTTCTTATTATGGCAATGTAAAAAACCATATTAAAATACGATTGTCGCCACTTATTTCTACTCAGTGAATCTTACTAGTCATTTTCCTAAGAGTTCCTAAGTATTCCCTACGTCGTATATGATAACGATGTATCTAGCTAGGTAATAGTAAGAGTGGCTACTCTAAAATTAAAAAAAAAATGCTGAACGATAAATCCTATTCGCATTTGTGGAGAAATTAATGGTTGAATCTTTAAGGTGTTCTAAACAGAATTCTTCAGGATAATTGGTAAGTCAAAGGAAGAATCACCGTATGATGTCCGGAAGAACATGGAGCTTTCTTGAGAAATTTCTTAAAGGATCGTTATATGAATTCCGGGTGGATTTTCTGGAGTAAACTCTGGGCTATTTACGCCAACGATTTCCATCCATATTAAGTTTCTGTTTTCCGTTTCAGCCACACCTAAAGGAGCATCTGTGCCATCGCTTGGGTTATCCAATAAAGCCGTTTACAGCGTAGAAGCGGAAGCAGCTACCAAGCACGTAAAGGATATGTATCCCGAGCACTACTTCATTCCAACCAAACTGGAATCGCCTCCAGCCGAGGAAACCCTCATGCAAAACACCCTCTGGCCTGAGATGCAGAAACTGTACGGGCATGGCTACGAAATCTACGCTCTTGCTTCCACCAGGGACGGTCGCTTCATTGCCTCGGCCAGTAGGGCAACATCCCTGGAGCACGCTCGAATCCTCATCTGGAACACGACGAAACTGGAAGATTCTTCAGAAGCTCGAAGCGCACCAACTGACGGTAACGCAGCTGGCATTCTCCCCGGACAACAGATCTCTGCTGGCCGTTTCCCGGGACCGAACGCTGTCTGTGTTTGAGAACAAGAAGCCATCAGAGGAAGATGGGTGCGATTTCCAGCTGGTGACCCATACGGATAAGCACACCAGTGTCCATGCTCGGATTATTTGGTGCTGTGATTGGTCGCACGATTCGGTGCACTTTGTGTCCGGATCACGTGACGGGAAGGTTGTTCTGTGGAAACGAAACGATACGCAGTATGGAGCATGCGGCGTGCTGGAGTTGAAGGGAGAATCCGTAACGGCCGTGGCGTTTGCGAGAAGGAAAATCGAAGATGTTCGGTATCTGGTGGCCGTTGGTTTGGAAAGAGGTGCGATACAGTTGTATGGAGTTGCGCAGGGAGACTGGAAGCTACTGGCAACGATTGATGAAACGTGAGTTCAATTTCGAAACCATCGGTGGTCAAATATTAAGATTTTTTATTATGTTTCAGATGTGGACATCATCTCACTGTGAAACGGTTGGCGTTCAAACCGTCAAGTGAGGTAATACAGCTAGCAAGTTGTGGGGAAGATAATTTTGTAAGGGTTTATGATTTTTCCTTCTAGCAATAGTTATGACTATGTAAGTTACTAATGTATTATGTTTTCACTATTATCCGATAATCCTTGTCAACATGTACATATTAATCCTGTCTTTCCCACGAGTTCGATCAATTATTTCTATATCAAAATTACTATGATTCTTTATCTTTATTTTGAGTTACCGCCTCCGTTGGATGTGGAACACCACAATAGTTGTTTATCAATATCATATTGATTGTTTATGAATAGCACCATTATTCAAACAATAAGTTGATCTAACAAACATATAATCATTTCGTGTTCGTCAAAAATCAATGGAACAAAGGGAAGAGAGGGTTAACAACTTTTACCAGTTGTTGGCTAATCTACGAAGGCCTTGAACGATGCAACTTCAAATCATCGAGGGTTTAGGCGTTTGGAGTTTCTCGGCCCTCCTCTGCTGCACGCACCTAGAATATTCGTGTCTTTCTTCTTGCCTTACCCGTGTTAAACGCCTACCTTTTTCACTTTCACCGAACATTGATTCACAGCACAAATCGATGTGCCATCAAATTTTCGCGCTGTATGTCTGATGAGACCACGTAAGATTCTTTAGCTTCTACATGACAATTGTTTCATGGTATACAAACTAATACAGCGGAACAGAAATAACGTTTCCATGTGTCTCAAGGGATCAATTTACGTGCCGGTCAAATTCATACGGTCAGTTGGGATGGGGAAGGAATGTTAGTGTGAAATATTTGTTGCTTCTAAAGACCGAGAATACTTCTGCATGTCCACAATCATCACGAGAAGGATATTGATTTAGTGAAGGAGGAACTAGATCAGGGATAAGGAGAGAAATACGATTTATACTTAAAAGGGGTCATGCACAAATTACGTCACGCTCTAAGGGGGGGGGGGGTCGAGCCAAGCGTGACAAGCCTTACAAAATTTTCGGAGGACTCATATTAAAAGTGTGACATAGGGGGGGGGGGGGGGCAGGTGGTCTAAAAAATTGAAATTTAGCGTGACATAATTTGTGTACCATCTCAAACTAGTTTTTTCTCGTGGTGAAAAGATATTGGTACAAGATCAGAAAAAACTACCTCCACTTTCACAATGTGGAATCAATCAATTCAAATGAATTCGTCTCAAAATGCGACTGATTCGGAGCTGCCGAAGAGATTCGCCTGCAGTACTTAAACTGCCATAGAAAACGACATGTCATTAGGCGTGTTAAAATTAGGAAAAATAATAAAAGAAGGAATTAATTCTGATTCCTGTTGGTCAGTTTTCAAATTTTGGCTTGTGGCTAGACAGCCTCCCTCAGGACCACGTGTTTTACGGACGACCCCTTTCTTAGTTTAGGATCGGTTTTGCTTGAAAATTTATATTGTAATACAAATGTCCAAATCAAAAAAAATTGGTATGTTTTTATACTATTTATAGAGACCAAAGCAAATGGCCATGACGACTAGAGAATTTTAACTTGGCAAGGCATTCGAAGCAGACTTTAAGTGCTTCTAAAAAAATTAACAAACATCAATTAAAAATGGTTTAATGTACACTGAACCAAGAAATAACAAAAGATAAAAAAAACATCACATATAAACTTTTACAGTAATTGAATTTCCATCACTTCAAGTGCAAAACATAAAAAAAAACAATAAATCTGTGAATTGCACATTAACAGAAGTCATGTATGTTAGCCGATAAATGCTATATGCTTTTCACATGTAAAAATTTAGTCACGTAGCACAGTGTTCTGTTAAGAATTAGTTTTTTTTTGTTTTGGGCATGATTTTTACTTGTCCATTTCGCTTTGCCAGAGAGGATTTGGTAGCATGCCTTCTAAATTTGTCATCGAGCTCAATAACTTTGTGATGAAAACTTTTAAAACGTCAACGGTCAAAAGGCCTTTTCTCAAACATTCGCACTTGTCAAATGATAGAAAATATTTATGTCTGAAGCACTGAAAACATAAATATATTTTAGCTCGAACTGCAGTTTAAATATTTTTACTATCACATGAAATAAAGATAAACATTTTCTATGGTCTTTTTCAATACCGTGGCATTGGTACGTGTAAATTTCGTATAGGGGAAAGTGGGGCAGCTTGACCACCTCAAGAAAAAGTCGTTAGAAGCGCAGACAATAAATTGGAATTTTCGGATCTTTATACTGCCGTGAATCACAAGTCAGTCCCATCTGCATTTTGTGAAAATTGAGTTGAGTTTAGTTTCCAACATATCTTCCAAAGCTCTTTCAGCTGCCCTAATGAGATAATTGGGCTTATTTCTACGACTGGGGGTGAGGTGACAATTGTCGGTGTCGTATAGCGAGGTGACAATTCTCGACTCGAGTGAAGTGACTCTCCATTTGATTTGCACGGCGAGTCACTTCACTCGAGTCGAGAATTGTCACCTCGCTAATACGACACCGACAATTGTCACCTCACGCCAGTCGTAGAATAAGCCCAAATAAGATTTGGGGATTTTCTTCATTTCCGTACGGGTTTGGGTCGAAAGGTCTCAGATTTTCATGACTGTGTGTGTCAACAGTGGTAGAATGAGGTGACATGGTTTATATCGTTGCGCCTCTAAAGCGAAAATAGACGCGTATATCAACCTGTGTGTTCGCCATCTGCGGTCTACCGTTGAGGTATAATCGTGTTGCTGTACATTAAAACCGTTATCTCATCGATTTGGTGAAGTCCTTTGGAAGAAAAGCGATTAATATCATCAGTTGGACATTCCGCGAGATAAAGTCTACAAGGTTGCTGTGTTTGCTGTGTTGTGCGCTCTATTTGTATTGCTGTGGCAAAACAATGCAGGACCAAGTAAATAAACTCGGGAACGATTTGCGTGCAGAGTTTTCGAAAGGAATGGATGAGATTAAGGCAGATTTGGTTGAAGTCAATTCCAAATTATGCTGTATGCGACAAGATGTGTTCGACAATGCCAACGCGATTGCTCGATCGAACCTTTCGAACGATTTGATCATTAGCGGAGTTCCTTTCACCGAGAACGAAGAATCTACTAGGGGAATGTGGGGCAAGATGAGCACCCGGGGCAAGATGGGCACCCCTAGTTTGTGTCGTTCCTACCGATTTTTTTCAATACATTATTTGGGGTTCTGATGAATATCATTAAATTGATATGATGGCCATAAATTTCAGCTAAAAAATCAACAGCACAACGTAAATATTGTCCAAAATACATAGAAGTCCAAAACTTTACCTTTTCATATAAGATTTGTTAATTTAAAAGTGATATTTTTGTTGCGTAAACAATTAATTCATTCGTTTTTGGCCGTATAGTTATAGAATAATCTTCTGTAGATAATCAGGAGCAAAACTTTTTATCAAATTTAAAAAAATATTTCAATGTTTTGATTATATTAATAAATTTACACCCTTGGGCAAGATGAGCACCATGTTCAAAATTAAGTAAAAGTGTGAAATATAGAACCACATTTAGCTGTGGGCTTGACTTACCGGTATCTTCTTTGCACACAACAAATTTTCTAACAATATACAAACAAACAACAAATTTAATCGTTTTTAAAGTAAAATCTTAGCAATTTATGAAAAGTTATTTATTTTCTGATAAAAAGTTTTAAAAACTAAGCTAGTTGAAGATAAATATTATCAAGATATTAAAGTAATATCTTGGGATATTGCAAGCATTGAAAAAATAATAGTTTTCTTCAGTAAATTGCATCTTTTTATGGGGTGCCCATCTTGCCCCGCAGTTTTTTTGACCGATGATAAAAAAGCTATTTTTAACGTGTTATTTGGAAAATTATTTATCACTTTTTAAAACTTTTAATGGTTGGAGGTCAAAGTAATAATGTAAAAGATAAGGATGGTTACCAATTTACCAAAATAATAACGTTTAAGTAGGCTTAAATCGTGCTTATCCTTAGGTGCTCATCTTGCCCGCCTGACCCTACACTATTTCCGATGCTGGTGCAAGACTGTGGGCTTATGCAGATGGTTAATGTCCCATACGTGGATATTCGACGCCTGTCCAGGACACCGGTGAATGCTGGCAACATCTATTTCATTTTGGTGCAATTCGCTATAACCAACCAGCGCAACGACTTTTTCTCGTGTTATCTGCGGAATCAGTCTCTCAATCTGAACCAAATTGGCTTCCAACAACAAGCGAGTGTACGTAAATGAAAATCTTACTCCCCACGGCCAGAAAAATCAAATCCAAGGCATCGAATTGAGGAAAGCAGGGAAGCTGGCAAAGGTTTTTTCACGTGCAGGGGAAATTTTTCGTCAGAAGCAAAGAGATCGACCAAGACGTTATCATCAAAATCTGAAGAGGATCTAAGACGTTTCGAGCATCTTGGCGGCTAATCCTATCCTATAAGTGCTCTCTGTCCTTCCTCGCCTGTCCTAATTTCTCCACGTATCCTGTCCTGAAAGTTGTAGCCAATAAGTTTTTTTTTTTAATTAAGTTTTAACATCAATCCTTGCTATTACCGGTAGATTGTGTTATTTTTATCTTTATGTCTAGTTTGTTTCTTTTTTTCTTTGCGTTATTAGTAGTTTTATGCGTAGTCCATATCAATGTAAATCAGGTTTTTTGTTTTTGTAAATAATGCAATATTCGAGCGAAAAAGGAATGCGTAAACATGTTTTCTTAGGGTGGGATTTCAACTGGGATAATGGCTAATGTACGCCGCGAATATACCTCTACAGATTGGAGTGTTCAGGGAATCGTAATGAAATCAGCATTTATATCTAACAAACTGTCAATTTGCTGCATGAACGCTCAAAGCATATGTGCCAGACGAATGAGTAAAGTTGTTGAGCTGCGTCAGATTGCAAAAGTTTCAAATGTAGACGTTATTTGCATCACAGAATCCTGGTTAAATATTAATGTTTCCAGTGATGTGTTGGATATTGAAGGATACACAATTGTCAGAAATGATCGTGTGGTAGGCTTGGAGGAGGTATTCTTGTACACCTGAAAAAGAACATTAATTTCAAAATTATTGAAGCATCCAGCAATGATATTGGTACACCTGAAACAGAATTCTTTTTGTGGAAATTTCTATCGATCACAGAAAAGTGCTCATGGGATTTTTTTATAATCCCCAGAACTAGATTGCTCGCAAGTGATTCACGATAAATTTGACCTGCTTAAAATATCAATATGACCATATCTATTTGATGGGAGACTTTAACACGAAACATAATAAATACTTTATCAGAAAAAGTAAAGCGGTTCTGTGCTACTTTACATGTTTATCTCTTTCAAGTCTAGGTCGTATTCCAAAACACATTTTCATCGAACTGGTGCATCACTTATTGATATGATTATTACAAATGATACTGGTTCTGTGCTACGCTTCAATCAAATTGAGTTCCATTTTTATCTATCACGATTTATTATTTGCTTCACTGGATTTTGATTTGTTTGCTAATAATAATACGAGGACTTTCGTGACTATAGTCGAATTAATTCATCCAAAGTAATAGAATTGTATAACCGAATTGAGTGGAATGAATTCTATTCTATTGATAACCCTGACTATTTGGTTCCTTTTTTCAACAATCACATAGAGAATATATTCGATTCCTGCGTACCATTAAAAACAGTCCATAACCATCCAAGAAGCAATCCTTGGTTCAACCAGGATATATCCAAAGCAATGATTGATCGTGATCTAGCCTACCGAGTGTGGAAGGTATCAAAATGTGATACTGACTATTCGTTGTATAAAAGCTTAAGAAATAAGGTCACTGCTTTGATAAATACAGCTAAGAAGGAGTATTGGAACACAAAAGTTTCAAATGCTTCTACCTCAAAAGAATTATGGAAATATTTTGTACAAATGAACGTCAATTCTAAGAAACGAACGGTGATACACGTTTTTCGCCTGATGAAATTAATGTCCATTTTTCTAATTGCTGCAGCACTAGCAACGATGTTGTTGCGAATAATCCGTCTTTGGTTGATTCATTTTTTACTTTTAGTGCCATTGAATTGAATCAAATAATAAATGCAACTTATGAAATCAAGTCTAATGCAGTCGGTTTAGATGGAATCCCAATAAAATTTGTGAAGTCTATTTTACCTCTCTTGTTGAAGCCAATGCACCATATTTTCAACAGCATAATAAAACTGGGGGTCTATCCTAATGCGTGGAAAATTTCAAAAATCGTGCCGATAAATAAAAAATCTAATAGCAATTCTTTGGATAACCTCCGACCCATCAGCATATTGAGTGCCATTTCAAAAATATTCGAAAAGTTGGTTAAGAACCAAATAGTCACCTATATCTCGAATAGTAATTTACTCTCTTCCTCACAATCTGGTTATCGTAAAGGGCATAGTCCAAAAACAGCCATGATTAAAGTATGTGACGACATGGGCTTTGTCCTAGATAGTGGCGGCTCAGTAGTACTTCTGCTGCTAGATTTTTCAAAAGCATTCGACTCAATTTGCCATGAGACTCTGTGTCACAAGTTAGAGAGTCAGTTTGGGTTCGACTTTGATGCTGTAAGTCTCGTTCGTTCGTATCTGACGAATAGATCGCAGACTGTGTTCGTGAATAATCAGTTTTCAGAATATTTGCCTATTACTTCAGGTGTACCACAGGGCTCTGTACTTGGGCCGATATTATTCACGTTATATATCAACGATCTCCCAATAAGGTTAGCAGGCTGTAATGTCCACCTTTTTGCAGACGACGTACAAGTGTACTTTAATTGCTCAGGGCTTACTACTGACGCTGCTGCAGAATTGATAAACAATAATTTGCAAAAATTTTGGATTGGCTGTGGAGAACCATTTAATTCTAAATGCACGTAAAACCCAGGCTTGTTACATCAGCCGTTTTAAGAGGATGGTGGAAAAACCAGAAATAGTGTTGAATGGTAATCGAATTTTGTACTCTGATGTTGTAACGAGTCTGGGAATCATCGTTCAACAAAATTTCGAATGGGATAGTTTCATTCTACACCAGTGTGGGAAAGTTTATGCTGCTTTACGTACTCTTAGATCAAACGCATATTTTTTGAGTTCGGCTACGAAACTTCGATTGTTCAAAAGCTTAATACTCCCACATTTCATAACTTGCGACTTTATTATGACTCAGGCATCCAGAACTACAATGGATCGATTGAAAGTTGCACTTAATTGCTAGCGCTGCATTCGATTTGTCTACAATCTAAATCGCTACTCGCATGTTACTCCGCTACAGAATGCTTTGATCGGTTGCCCTTTTAACAAATTTCCTTCAGTTAGATCTGTTTTATTGTTACATAACATAATACGAATTCAATCTCCTAGTTATTTATTCTCAAAATTGATTCCTTTGAGAAGCGTACGAGGTAAAAAATTTGTTATAAAGCGCGTAAGAACT
>NW_018736502.1:0-48518 GCF_002204515.2 Aedes aegypti
AATTGAAAATCCATAAATCCCTGGGTCTCCTATAACGTTCCGGTGTGTCTTATAGGAGTGAGCGTAATAGGAGTGCACGTTATAGAAAATGCGTTTAATAGGAGACCCGACTGTAAAATCAGAAGACACAGTGTGTTTGTTTGACAAACAGTTAGATACTCGGGTTCAGTTTGGTCTTTCTATTCCGTCAGAAATCATAAGGTGTTCTGTAGCTTAGTTGGTTAAAGCCGCCGGTCTAGGCGTACACGAGTCGTGAGTTCGAGTCTCACTAGAACGCGTATTTTTCTCGCAAATTTATGTCTCAATTTTGTCAAACAAAACACACTGTGTCTTCTGATTAACAGTTTTTAAAAAACTATGTTTCAGACATACCAAGCAAAAATCTGGATTATGCCAGTAAAGGGCAAACATTCATTAATGTATCCCGAGTTGCGTCCTCCTGGCGCATTGGTCGTAGAGCGTGCGACCGCACTGAGAGCTCAACGCATACTGAATTTCGTGCCGGAAGTATTCGGCTTATAGGTATGCGGTTGTAGAGCGTAAGAACTCAGTATCCATAAACAAATTCGCTCTCACTTGCGATCGGGAGATACAAACGTGAGCGTGTGGGGGTTTGGCATCTAAGTCCGAAAGAGACATGGATTTGCGAAAAGAGATGCGTTTATAGTTAGACACTCGGGTTCAGTTTGGCTTTCTATTTCCGCAGAATCATAGGTGTTCTGTAGCTTAGTTGGTTAAAGCCGGTCTTAGTGTACACGGAGTCGTGAGTTCGAGTCTCACTAGAAAGCGTATTTTTTCGCAAATTCATGTCTCAATTGTCAAACAAACACACTGTGTCTTCTGATTACAAGTTCTTAAAAAAACTTCGTCTGCGGAAGTTGTAGTTTGGAATGAGTTACCTTTCTTTGTCCATATGTAGTCATCCATACAGAACTCGCACATCCAGAGAACATTTCGTGAGAGATCGTTTATGGTCTTCCACTGCATGCCTCGTAGACCAACACAGCGGCAATGGAAGAAGCCTGAACAGTTTCCTTTACACACGATGAAACATCTTCGTCAGCGTCGATACTATGAAAGCATTTTTGCACATATTCATACTCTCCATAGCAAAACGAGAATGGCTACCATTAAACTTATCAAAAGTTATTGCTATGACACAAGATACGTCTTTTCTGCCACTATAATCTTGTTTGCTGTGTTCGATTGATGGCAAAAATACACCGATTAAAAATACACATACAAGAAACAAATTTTAAGCATCGTATCAAACACCTTTAAATTTGCAATCAAAGAGACAGAGCAAAAAACAACATCGGTTATCAACGGATTAAGACAACAGACTTTCTGATTGATGGACGGCTTTCTCCGAATTTATCGACGTCAGGACCCTATCGTGGCGCTAACATCGACTTCTGACCACTATCTGGTGATGGTTAAACTTGCGCCCAAGAACTCTCCATCGTCAACAACGTACGGTACCGACGCCGCCCCGGTACGAACCTAGAGCGGCTCAAGCAACCGGATGTCGCTGCGGCATACGCGCAGTACCTCGAGGCTGCATTACCGGAAGAGGATGAGCTAGAATGAAGCCCGCTCAACAATGCAGAGCCGGGTACGTGGGGACGAAGTCGACGGAACGATTGGTTCGAGGAGGAATCCAAGTAACACAACTTGTTTATAAGTGAATAAAATACTTGATTCATACAAATTGGTATGTTTTGTGAGAATATGGATAACTTTATTTGTACACTTATATCACCGAAACAGCGCAAAAAAATGGCGGCTTATAAAACATCTTTCATGTCATAGAAGATGTTTCCCAATAATCATTAGAAACACACAATTATGTGTTAAAGATGTATTACATAGCATCACTAATACTTACTTGTATAATTGAAGCTAAGAAGATTTATTGTTTTAACAAAACTACATCTATTTTTGTTTTGTTATCACAGTTCAAAACAAAATTAAATAATTAGAGCGAATGTTTTTTTTTCTCTTTCACGAATTGCTGATGGTGATTATTAACTTTTCTTCTGTTGATTCCCCAATAGTGTACTCAAACTGTGTGCGGCTTCAGATTTATTGTAAAATGCACAATTTTATTAATTGTCAATTCATGCGAAGAAATGGAAGAACAAAACAAACTATCCTAAAAATATGTGTGCCATCATAGAATTTTTCAGCGGATCAATTCCAATGTCGAAACACAAATATGGTGTCTTCTTCACGAAGCCTGCAGTGCCGTCAAAAGTTGTTGGATGTTTATCGAATTAAAAATTCTAAACTATTCTATGAAAATCATGTTACTAAGTAACATCCACATTAATATCATCGAACTACCCTGAATAACAAACTATTGTGGATAATCACAATGTGTTTATGCGCTCACTTCTCACAATTAACATTCGGACAGCATAAATCAAACGACTTTATATACTTGTGCCGTGGCAATTTTTTGGACCGTCAATGTTGCCCCGGCGAATTTTTACTTTGCATTCGTACGTGCCACGTGGCAACTGAAGCGCTTGTATAGTTTGTTTTGAACAACGTATTTAAGAGTAGAACTAACATACAAAATCTCAAACCATCAAGTTTGGCTCAAACAGGTGTTCATTATGTGCTACTGTCGATTAACTCAATAGCATCTCATATTCAAGAAAGGTAATGAAGTCATATACTTGTATAATCAACGTATTCAATACGCATCAGAAACATATGTTTTTTTTTATTGAACGTTGTGAGGTACTTGTAATCATCAAACCTTACAATGACTGTATTTCACCACAAAAATGGTTTTTCAATAGGATTATAATACTGTTGTAACACATCAATATGTCAATTTCGAAAAGCATCGAATGCAATCGCAGTAGCTCAGCTGTGATGACGATGGACTTCAAAGAATAGCAGAGCATGTGCTACTGTATAGAATGCTTGCATTTATATTGGTGAACAATCTCGGCTTCAACTATGTATTACTTGGTTGGTGTAGTGATAAGGTGTTGAATTCTGAATCCAAAGGTCACGTGTTCGAGACCGTATGAAAACTTTTTTTTTTCATCAAATTGTTGTGGCATCGTATGTTTGATTGTTAAATTGTGGAAAAGTCGTGCGAAGTGCTTAGATGCCTCCACTTTGATAGGTGTAAAATTGTTCGTAAAGTTTATACCAGCTGAAAATTGTCTTTTTGTCACCTTAGAACTTAGATTCATTTTGATCGTCATAAGGGAGTGGGTTAGAAAGGCCCGGGTCAATATGACAACTTGCCTGATGTTAATGCATCTTCATGGTGTTTGAATGTTATTGAAAACTAGTTCAAAATACTTTTTTAGTGGCATACTCATTTGATAACGTAAACATGTGCGGTTTAAATCTTTTAAAAAGTTATATTAACGCACATGAAGCTATAATAATACTTAGACCGTTTTGTTTTATTTCTAATTCTAATCTTGCATGACATATTTTTTCGATTACTGTACTATAGCTCATATATAACACAAGATGTTATATAATACTCAAATAGAGCTTCAATATAACAATATATCGTTAATGCTGCACAAAAAGATGTATTGGGGTGTTATTTGGGATGTAGGCAGACTCTGGAGGAGAAGAACGCAGCGCGGGCGGGTCATGCTGCAACAAGGGACCCGGCAGAACGTGGAGCGTTATAGACGGCAGACCCGCCTTTTTTGGGAGAAAAAAACGCCGCCTGGAGGAGACGGAGTGTGAGGATATGGAACAGCTGTGCCGGTCTCAAGAAAACACGGCAAGTTTCTATCAGAAGCTCTACGCATCCCGCAACTGCTTCGTGCCGCGAGCCGAGATGTGCAGGGATAGGAATGGGAGCATTTTGACGGACGAGCGTGAGGTTATCGAAAGGTGGAAGCAGCACTTCGACGAACATCTGAATGGCGCTGAGAGTACAGGCAATGAAAGTCGGGACAACGGAGGTATACTGCGGAGGATGGAAAACAACCAGCCTCCACTTTTGAGGGAGGTTAAGGATGCCATTCAAGAACAATAAAGCTGCTGGTAGAGATGGTATCGGAGCTGAACCCATAAAGATGGGCTCGAAGAGGCTGGATCCTTGCTGACAGCTGATAATAACGTTAGCCGTGAAATACGCAGGCGCATCATCAGTGGAAGTCGGGCCTACTATGGCCTCCACAAGAAGCTGCGGTCAAAAAAGATTCACGCCAGCACCAAATGTACCATGTACAAAACGCTCATAAGGCCGGTAGTCCTCTATGGGCATGAAACGTGGACGATGCTCGAGGAGGACCTGCAAGCACTTTGGAGTCTTCGGCGGTGTGCAGGAAAACGGTGTGTGGCGGCGAAGGATGAACCACGAGCTCGCCCAACTCTACAGCGAACCCAGTATCCCAGAAGGTGGCCAAAGCTGGAAGGATACGATGGGCAGGGCATGTTGCAAGTGTTAAACCGTTTTCTGCGCAAAATTGGATCCGTTCAGTGAAATTGTTCTACGAGGCTAGCAGCGAAACGAAATTTTTTTGAGCCGCTCTAAATTAACTGCTACAGAAAATAAGTGCCGTTTCTGCATACAATTCGTATACTTATGAATTACAATCGGAAGAGTACGATATACTAACAAGTTACTAAACCAACCTACACTGAAACCTCCTTTTATGTAATGGGTCTTTTCTAAGGCGGAATTTAAAGGTTAACACATAATATTCAAATCTTATTTCTAATTCTTTTATTACTGATTTGCTAAAAAAAAATCGTGACTAAAATTCTTATTTTTGTTTGAAAATTGCTTTAGGGAAAAAAAAGAATAAACGTGTAAAAAATCTTCATCACTCAACATGGTAATTTTCATTTTTGTAAACGATTTGTCAATCGTTTGATGATGTTTCAAATTTTATGCAGAATATTAACACGACAATAGCAAATGTTGTGACCTCATTTATTGAAATTAGAAAGTAATATTGATGTATCATATCGTCAAAATCAAACTCAATATCAATACTATCATTCTTAGTTACCACGATTGATAACTTTGATCATATGTAGCTTCGTCATATCCTCGTTTTTTTTCTTAACCAGTAATTCACTGCCATAAAGTTGGATAATAAATGAAAAGAGGACAAAGCGGCTCAAAAGAAGTATGCAAGACGTGCACCTCATAGATTTTTGCGGATGTCATTCATTTCCTACAATAGAAACAGAAAGCGCACCATAACATTCAAAAACTTTCACTCAATCTGATAGGGGAAAGGCACTTTTATTCGACCTATCATTAATTTTCGACCCATTCATACGGTTTTGGCCTGCTTTGTATGAAAATCCGAAAATTGGCACATAATTCTTGTGCCTCGAAAATTAGTGCTTTTCCTTTACTATTAGTAGGGCAGTCGCCATCTAAAAAGTTGAATTTTTTTTCTAAAGATATCAATTCAGAAAAAATATAATTTTATTTCATTGTGTGGTGTTGTATCTTTAGTTTCTTCATTATTAAGAGTCCAAAAATCACAACCTGTAGTTTTACAGGTAAACAAATTTCGAGTGTAACTTAAAATTTATTTTTCAACTCAAACATGCCTCATCTATGAATTGCAGTTTACATGGAAATTGATCAAAAAGTGAGGGTTTTTTGTTGTATTTTAAGTGAAACAAATTTTGGGTGTAACCCAAATTTTTATTTCTGCCCAAAAATGTTCACTTGAATTGTACAACGAAATTCATGGTAATAAACTGCATCCCATAACCTTTATTTTAGATTTACAGACGAACAAGCGCAGGAAATTCATTTTTTGTGTTGTTTTCTAGGTAAAAAAAAATTTTAAGTGTAGACAAAAATTTCTTTTGTTTTACTTGAACATGCTCAGTTGACTTCTACAAATTAATTCATGTCGAATCATTTGGGTCTTGAAATCCCTAAAAACGATGGACGTCATATTTGAATCGTCTCTAATAAAATTGATGTTGAAAAAACCTACATGTCTCAGCTTTGAATTTTGTTTAAATGTTGAATTTGTGATAAAAATGCGAAAAAAAAACTAGAAATACAATTTTCTCAATAACTTTGGGTAGACGCGTATATATCAAAAACTTAAAATTCTTGAATAATGTCCGGTTCCATTGCTGACAAAATTTTGGCAAACGCTTCAAAAACGATTGCGATATATATGGGCAAAGTTGCATTTCCGACTTATTGTGCCCTTGATAGTTGGCGTAAGTTTTCACTTGGTATTAGAAAAGTTAAATATCAAAAATACAAAAAGTAGGATATCTCATAGAAATTCCCATATAAATTTCAAATGCGATTCGAACACTTTTTACGAAACCGACAACCGAAACTTTTTTTTTAAATGTTCCTTATTGAAACTCAACTGCTTTTGAACAACATTGAATTCAGTACATTGAATTCACAGAGCATATCTCAACTATAGGACGATCCACCCTAACGAGCAGCCTGATTTGGGCAGACGAAAAAAGAGACAGATAATGATGATAGTGTTGGGTGTCGGACTCGTAGCCGTGGCTATGATGAAGGACGAAATTTATGGATATCATAATGGTGTTAGAACTGTGGGAGAGTATGATTTACCGCACAGGGGAATCTGCGTATGTTTCGGATTACCGGAAAAAGGAACGACCACGAGTTTTAGGAAAACTGAATAAAGGAAACTTTTACTCTACGTGTTTCTCGTCGAATGTACAAAGTTGAACTGAACACTGTCTCTTTCTCTACACACTGCTCTGCCGTCGCCGTTGGGGTGCGGCAGTCGCCCCAGTGGAAAAGTAATGCACAGGATGTGGTTGACGAGGGGCAAGACACTGCTTATTCTCTTCACTCCTCCTCAATGTTTGACGCTCGGCACACCGCCAACCAATCCAAGCTCGCTCGCGAAGTGATGATGCTTGACTCTTCCCAACGGTTTCGTTAGAACGTCCGCCTTCATGTCCTCCGTCGGGCAATACTCCAACGCAACCTCGCCTCGTTCACATAGGTTCTTCACGAAGTGGCGCTTTGTTTCTATGTGCTTTGACCGCTTGCTAGAACGCTCGGACTGAGCAAAGCTGAGGCATCCCTGATTGTCCTCGTGAACAATCGTCGCTGTAGTTTGCTCCTCTCCAAGATCACGAAGCAGTCGTCGCATCCAGACCACCTCTTGGCACGTCTCCGTTAGGGCAACGTACTCTGCTTCTAAAGTCGACAGCGTGACACAGTCTTGCCGGCGACTTGCCCACGAAACGGCTCCTCCTGAATAAAATAGCACGAAGCCGGTAGTAGACTTCCGTGTCCCGGTATCTCCTGCCCAATCACTGTCCGAAAATGCCACAAGATCTTCGTTATCACCGCCGAGAATCAGCCTCCAATCGCGTGTTCCTTTGAGGTAACGGATTACGCGTTTGGCTGCCGTCCAGTCACTCTCCGAAGGTGCACTGAACTTCCGGCCAAGTATTGCAGCACTGTTCATGATGTCGGGGCGAGCGCACACGGCAATATACATAAGTGCACCCACCGCGCTTCTGTATTTCGTAACGTCTTCTAACGGTTTATCGTTCACTTCATCACCAAGTAAACCCTTGTCCATCGGCGTTTTCGAAACCTTTGCTTCACTGAGTCCCACTCTCGCTACCAACTGTTCTATATAGTTTGTCAGACTCACACTATACACATTGTCTTTCTTCTGTACTTCGAGACCCAGGAAACATTTCACATCGCCGAGGCATTGAATGTCAAAACTCTTCTTCAATTGTTTCGAAAACACTGGTGATCACTTGTTCGCTCTCGCATGCCACGAGAAAATCGTCTACATAAACAATCAAGTACACTTTCTTCCCGTTCACAATGCCCACGAACAAACACGCATCAGCATCGCTTGCCTCGAACCCCATCTTCTTCAGCACTTCCGTCAGCCTCTCGTTCCAGCAGCGGGCCGATTGTCGCAGTCCGTATATGCTCCTACGCAGCCGGCATACAAGCTCCTCCTTGCCTTGAGCGACATATCCCGGGGGCTGCTTCATGTAGATTTCCTCGCTTATGTTGCCGTACAGATATGCGGTTCGGACGTCTAGGTGCTTCACTACGAGATTCTTCTTTCCAGCCAATGCCAAAAGAGTTCGCAGAGTGGCATGGCGAGTCACCGGAGCAAAAACGTCGCCAAAGTCCACACCAGGAGTCTGGGTAAACCCCTGCGCCACAATCCGTGCCTTATAGCGCACGATCTCGTTGCATTTCATTCCGCTTGAGTTTGAATACCCATCGGCTTCCAACTAGTTTCTTGCCTTTCGGGAGAGGAACTAGCTCCCACGTACCATTCTTTTTGTGGGACGCCATCTCACTGTCCATAGCCGATTTCCAAGCATCTCGTTCCGGGAAAGACATCGCCTCCTCGAAACTTACCGGTTCCAACTCCGAATGTGCTGCTACACCAACAACGTAATCTGATAGGTGGTTGGGTAGCACACCACGCGTCCGGCGGCCTGATTGCCGAACGCCTGCTCCTTGATTCGATCGCGCTGCTTCTTCACGGTCTTCTTCCTCCGAGTCCTCCTCCTCCTGCTTCACAGCCAGGGGGTCAGCTTCGGCATCCTGATCTTCCAGGTCGAAAAAACATACTATCCTCGTCTTGATCTTCAGGCAGTTCCGCAGGAACATCCTCTTCTTCAGCTTGCTGGTCCGAGTTTTCCTTGAGCGGCCATACCACTTCAGTGTTCACGGGCTCCTGACTCGGATCCTTCGCCAGGCTGTGAGAAGATCCATCATCCAACTCCAGGAATCGCGCATCCCGGCTTATGGTGATCTTGTCGGTAGAAGTGTCGACAAACCTGTACCCCTTATGTTCTTCGGAATATCCAATGAAGCGAAGTTTTCGCGCTTTCCCGTCAAACTTACCGCGTTTAACATCTGGGACGTGTACGAACGCATGGCACCCATAGACGCGGAGGTATCCTAACTCTGGTTTGCGTCCGTGCCATTTTTCGAAGGGAGTAGTATCCACAGCACGCGAGGGAAGCCTGTTCTGCAAGAACGCCGCTGCCACCACTGCCTCTCCCCAATAACGCGTGGGAAGACTAGCATCCAGTAACATGGTTCGAGCCATCTCCTGAAGCGACCTATTTTTTCTCTCCGCAACGCCATTTTGTTGCGGAGTATACGCCGTAGAATATTGGGCCTTGATTCCCTCTTCCGCAAAGAATGTGCGCAATTCCTGGTTACAGTATTCGCCGCCGCCATCAGATCGGATGATCTTGGGTTTGCGGCCGAACAAATTTTGGACAAAACGAACATATTCTTTGATCTTACCTGGTGCTTCCGATTTCTTGGCGAGTAGATAGACCACGGTATAACGACTAAAGTCGTCAATCATCGTCATGATGAATCTCTTACCACCGGGGGTTGTCGTTTTCATTGGCCCACAGAGATCTGTGTGGACCAAATCCAACGGCAGCGTTGATTTGCGTTCCGCCACTTTCGGGATCGGATTCCGAGCCAGTTTGCCCTCGATGCACGGCTCGCAGGTAAGCCGAATGCCGCAGTCTACGACCTTCATCCCGTTACCTAGCTTCTCATCACTAATCCTGTTTATCACTCCCGGATGCCTGTGGCCAAAAACGTCGGTGCCACTGGTGCTGGCACAGCGGATTATGCACCTTTTCTTCCACCTTCCTCGACACTTCACCAAGCTTCAACCGATACAAGCCACCATATCGGTCACCGACAACAACGACCTCACCAGTTTTGTCACGAATTTCACAACCTTTGGCTTCAAACACAGCCGTGAACCCTTTGGAGGTTAGCTTATCAACGGATATCAAGCCGCTCGTTAGCGACGGCACAAGCAAAACGTCGGTTAACTTCACATCAATGACGTTACCACTTCCACTCACACCACGAAGTGTTCCATAACCACAACCCGCCGTTTTCACAACTTTTCCGTCTGCCAACACAACACTCGGGCCACTTTTCTTAACCAGCTTAGTGAAAAACTGTTCGTCATTTGTCATATGACAGCTGGCACCACTATCGACATACCATTCATTGTTTTTCGCACTGTTGGTAGCCGAAAAGCACACATAACTTTTGTCATCGTTGGCTTTCTTCGCACTCTGCTTAGCTTCGGGCTTCTTCTTTTCATCGTCACCCTGCTTCGCATTCTTCCATGCCCGACAATCACGCCGGAGATGACCGGGCTTCCCGCAGTGGAAGCGTGCTGGGCCCATAACCTGTGGGAGAGTATGATTTACCGCACAGGGGAATCTGCGTATGTTTCGGATTACCGGAAAAAGGAACGACCACGAGTTTTAGGAAAACTGAATAAAGGAAACTTTTACTCTACGTGTTTCTCGTCGAATGTACAAAGTTGAACTGAACACTGTCTCTTTCTCTACACACTGCTCTGCCGTCGCCGTTGGGGTGCGGCAGTCGCCCCAGTGGAAAAGTAATGCACAGGATGTGGTTGACGAGGGGCAAGACACTGCTTATAGAACGAACGTGAACAGCGTGCGAAAACAGCTCATGAAGCTTATTTGGATGACGTGTAAGTGGAAGCGAGTGCGGAAAAATGGTTCATTTCGAATTTTCTTCACAGTTGTTCTGGAACATTAAGTGGAACACCTGGCCATCTGATAAGAAGTGTACCTACGGCAAGTAGATTAAGGGGAGCATAATTTGTCGAACGGTGGGTTCATCCGATTTAGGATTCCTCTTGGTTTTAGCAGACTTGTCCGGCTGGAAGCTATGAAAATGAAAGTCTTTTTATCATGCTCTTTTGGAAGTTTATTTTCGGCAGATGTCTTTTGAGAAAAAATCAAAAATTCTTTAGCATTTTTAACTAATTGTGTATGACGGAACTTTTAAAACAGTATTAAGGTAAACATGAACTTGTTCTTAGTTAACCAAACACTACTTACATTGAAAACTGACTGTATCAATTGTTATGAATTGTAATTTGAATTGTTTCGAAATATGTCAATTGTGAATAGTATAAATAAGTGCCGAGTTATTTTTAAAGTACACAAACGATGAAAAAAGCACAGGGTTTTATCGCATACAACCGAGAGTCGCATCGTGATGAATGATAGGAACGGAGCCGCGCAAAAGAGCGAAATGCAAACTGTGTTATGCTATCAGTAATTTGATTGGCGAAAAGCAGTGTGGAAAAAACCTCATGTATTGACGCAGAATCGAGTGCACAGCAAACAGTATCATGAAGATTGCTTCGGCGAGCTTATCCATTGGCCAGATTTGCCGATCTTATATTCCACTATTAAAAACAAAACTGTAGCTATTGAAATGGGTATAGTCGCGCAAAATTTTTCAAGTAGGTTTTTGAAACAATAAGTATCAACCGTTATAGAGCATGACTTAACTTGTAAAAATGGAAGATTTTTCCTAATGCTTCCGAAATTCAACTTTAAATCTTCCCACAAACATTAATAGCTCTTTATTTAAAACCTTAAAATACACATTTTGTCACGATGAAAAGGGAACTGATATGCAATAGGGTGGCTGATCCTGTGGTTGTGTGTGCCCCAAAAATAGTGGTAGTGCGGTTTCAAGCGTGTTATAGGCAATTTTTATTTTAATGTTTATGATTCAGTAATGGAGGAAATGGATTTTTGAACTATTCAATTATTTTATCGTTATAAGATTATTTTGACGTTAACTACGTCTTACGGCAATATACTGGGTGTCAATTGAAAATCTAAAATTTTGTGACCGTCACGAAATTATGAAAGATTTTGAACGCTAATAACTCAGTCATTTATCGAGAGATTTTAAAAAATTTCCCACCAATCGGTCGGAAATGTATACAGCAATTTCCTCGAATGGAGAAAACTATTGAATATCGACAATAAACTATTGAAAATTTGAAAAAATGTCGACCCCTTTCTTACGCAACCAATCACGTGCAAGCAGTTTTCCACGCTTCTTTTGCGTTCCGCTTCGCACTATACAAGCAGACCGATTCCTGCTTCTTCGCTCATTCTTTTTTTGCCGTCAGACTGTGAACATGGTCGGCGAGCAAGTCTCGAGTGCCTATCGCATTCTCAGCTCAGTTTTCAATAGAACGCGAATGGAACAACAACACGCCGCCGCGACTGAAGCCGCTTGTTGAAGCGCCCATCGTCATCGTCACCGCAAACCACATCGGGCGAGGAGGATTGCAACCAGTGCGCCGTCAAAATGTGTCCGTGTTACGCAAATTCAACAATTCAATCGGCACTTTTCAGAGCCAACAAATGTGTTTTAAAGAGTTAATTGTGTAATATTCCCTAATGTGTTTACCACATACTTGCTATAATTTCTTAATTCATCTCATAGCAGCATACAATAATTGATTTATTACGAATAATTGACAATACGGCAATTTGAGGATGTTTCCGAGGACGCTGCTGCAGTGCCGTCGGGATGCAATAACAGCATAATGCTAATCTTGTACATCCCTTACCCAGACATCAGTTTCATATAGCCTATTCCCCAGATAAGAAAACGACGAATTTGAAAGGAGGAGTATCACCTGCTATTCTATGGGTATAAAGCATCCCTCCTTCGTTGAATTCGGTTTCATTCTGTTTTCGCTTTCGAGCTGGTAAAAGCTCCTCCAAACCTGCTCAGCTCCTCGCTACCAGAGGCAAGCTGTTGATCACCAATCGGCGGCAAGTTTGTACGAGATGGCTGAAGAAAATCGACCAAAGCCGCTTGTTGAAGCGCACATCGTCATCAGCACCGCAAATCTCACCGGGCGAGGAGGATTGCAACCAGTGCGCCGTCGAAATGTGTCCGTGTTACGCAAATTCAACAATTCAATCGGCACTTATCAGAGCCAACAAATGTGTTTTAAAAAGTTGATTGTGTAATATTCTTTAATTTGTTCGAGATGGCTGAAGAAAATCGACCAAAGCCGCCAAAATGTGTCCGTGTTACGCAAATTCAACAATTCGATCGGCCCTGTTCAGAGCCAACAAATGTGTTTTAAAGAGTTAATTGTGTAATATTCCCTAATGTGTTTACCAAATACTTGCTATAATCTCTTAATTCATCTCATAGCATCATACAATAATTGATTTATTACGAATAATTGACAATACGACAATTTGAGGATGTTTTCGAGGACGCTGCTGCTGTGCCGTTGAGATGCAATATATTTTCTATTTGCCAGCTTTGGTTCCCCTTCTTTCCTCACGTAATGAAAGATTTTAAATTTTGACGTTAACTACGTCTTACGGCAATATACTGGGTGTCAATTGAAAATCTATAATGTTGCGACCGTTACGAACTAAAGGAAGGCTGCAACTATGACAATCGACTAAAATTCAAATGCAGAAAATCACTTGGCGTAGTTAACGTCATGCGGTCGTGTCTTGTACACAACCCCCCCTGATTTTTTTACGTTAAATATAATTGAAAAGCTTCCGAATTACGTATTTAGCTAATTAATGAGCTTCCGTTATTTTTGGCGATTTTTTATTCATCAACCCGTTACTATTGCCTCTATCACTGGTACAGACGCGCCATGCAGATTCCATGCAGTGTAGGAAATTTGGATGAAATGCGTGTATTCTAAGACAGCAAGCGGAATGGTACTAGAACTTGATTGCATGGTATTTCTGAATATATGTGAATTTATCTTTACAACTATTTGGAAAAATATGCAATACAAATATTCACGTAGCAAAACTACTATAATTAACCGCTCCACTAGCAGCTTCATTTTTGACCGCAAAAAAAAAACAAATCGTGATATCTTTTTTCTCTATTTTTTAACAAGTTCTCAAAAAACTTTTCTAGTTTTAGAAACTGTGTCGATATTGATCATCAATCATCTGGATCCGAAGATGTTCTAAAATTCCTTGGCAGACCAACGCGAAGCCATTACTCACGTATGTACATATCTTTTCATCGTATTCGGATATTCTCTGTTCGGAACAATATATTAATAAGTGTATGTTGTAAAAAAACATGCAAAATTTTGGTGCGACCGTCATTGAGTATTGAACATTTATGTTTCTGGTATCACGCTGGCCACATGGAGATCTTTTAAAACTTAAAAAACATCACATCGGAATAGTCAGATTTCTTCAAGAATATTGAACCGATATGTATAATTTTTCCAGAGTACCTCCTTATTACCTGGAATTATATAGTCCACATATTATTTTGTTTTATAAATTGACGCCAGAACATTTTATATGGAGAATGTTGGTCCACTAATAAACAATATCTTTAAAACCAGATAACCAATGATTGATATCGACACAGATTCTTTAACTAGAAAAGTTATTTGAGAAATTATGAAAAGATAAAAATAAATAATAAAAAAAAGTAATAATGATTTGATTTTTTTGCGGCGAAAAAAGGAAGCTGCTGGTAGAGGGGTTCCATTTCAACGTAAATGGAATTCATACAAAGGATAGTAAGAATTAAAAGTACATTAAATATTTCCATGTAATTGCAAAACTGTTCTCTTCAATGGGCCATCAGCAAAACGTAAGTTTCATTGCGTCTAGCATCGTACCCAGAGTTGCAGCATCCAGGCAATTTTTAGTTAATTAAAAAACTGTTCATTTGTTTGTATCGAATGCAAAATGGAAGCTGTTATGTCCGTCTTGTTGGTTTTACGCTCTCGTCTACCGATGATGTTGCTGTTAAACTAGCCTTGTCGTCTTGGTTAGTTGGCGTGTCTGTCCTTTCGTTTATATTTTAGTACTCTGGTTGCGGAAAAGCGCGTGAACGCCAGACCATTAGCGAATATGAAAAGCGAACAGATGCATCCACTCAGTCGCTTTTTATTCGTATGGTATCCCATACGAGAATTTTCCTCAAATAGTGTTGTTCCATTCATTCAAAATTTCCCTGAAAAAATATGTACGTTTTTATCGCTGCAGGTGATTAGAGAAATTGGAAAGCATATTTGATTAAGAAATGATTACATTTTTTTCATCCTTTGTTGATCGGCATAAAGAAAGGCCCTATGAGATTCACTAAATTCACGACAAACGGAAGATTTTTGACATCATATATTACGACAAAACATATTACGAAAAAAAAACTATTATTTCACATGTAAATTTCATGTTAAAAAAGAGTTGAACATTAAATGGCGTAAAACTTGCACCTAAAATGGCGTCATTATTGTAAAATTGCGTTGAATGTGAAGGAAAATTTGATAAGTCCAAACAATATTGAGTTCAATTTGACGGAAGATTACGTCATGTGCACCTCAATGTAACGCCCGTTCTGCTCGCTTCAATAAACTATTCAACGAGAAAAAAACACGGTAGGTATAGCTTGAGTTTTTGTGCGATTACTTTAGATTGCTTTCTGTGTTGCATGTTACTCCACCTTTGAAATATGTATCTTGTATCTCCTGATCTTAGAAAAAGAATTTTTAATAAAATAAATACCGCGTGCATTCTATACGCGACGATTATTTTTGGTTCACCTTAATCCTTAATTTTTTTCATCTATATAGTTATGATGTTAAAAAGTGTTGAAAGTTACCCTGTTTGACTGTTTGTTTTTATGCACATTTTGTAGCATCGCAAATTTTAAACTGCCAACCCTATAATTTTCAATCAAATTTGATTTAAATGTAAACGATCATGTTAAATTTGAGCATATTATACTGGAAAATATAACTGAATATTACATAAAATTATTTTATTTTTATTGAAGCCTTTATATTACACCTTGTTTAATTCAACCACTTTTCTATGTATATGGTGGAAATATTTAGAGATCTAAATTATCTCAGCAAACTTTCATGCCATACACTGTCGAATGCTTTGTCTATGTCGAGAAGAGTAATACGAGTTACTGTACGGTTAAAAATACAGACAAATCATATTCCCCTTTAATCCTTCATGTTTATACAGTAATTCAATATCACACCAGAATAGTCTGATCATAGAATTTTCCACGAATAGTAGGCACTAAAAGCCGAATTATGTTCATTTAATTAGCATATGTAAACACCCTGCATAACAGACAATTTATTATTCAGCAAATCCAAATGTGATAGCAACCAAATTGCGAAAAGTTTAGGACACGAACAGGTTTTCCCCTGAAGTAAACGCTGCATTTTCGTGTCTGTACCGCAAAGCAAAAGGTCGTCTCAGTTCTATGATTCTCTTGAGAAGTGCCCCTGTCTGTAAAATCGTATACCTACCATGTTGCAATCGTTGAAATCGTCGGTGGTAGGAAAGAGTCAACTCTGGCTCATCTACTGCATCCGGAAGCAAATTCGAGAAAAGAAAAGCAATCGTTCGATTCGGATTGATGTACTGTAGCTAACCCGTACTTGAAGTAGTGAAACGTGATCTCATGCGGAAAATACATCCGCTGACTGTTGGTTGATGTTTGCTGCGTTTACTGTTTCGATTTGTTTCGTTGTACCCCATTTGCAGCCAATCTTTACACCCGTCAGAAACTGTATCCCGGAATCTATGCCCGGAATCAGTGCAAACAATATCGCTACTTCGATAGCCTTGCTAACCCGAAGAAGGAGTTATCCAATCCATCAATTATAGTGGTAAGCTCCATCGAAGTTAATACGCCAATCGCGTATTATCCTCGATTTTACTATAGTAAAATCGAGGATAATCCGCGATTGGCGTCGTAACTTTGATGGAGCTTACCACCATTAGAGTCAATGTTCCATGGGTGGTGTATTGATGGAGTTTGGTAAGCTAAATTTGCTATATAGCCTTCTTCCGTGAAGCCGCAATTCAAAAGGAAAAAAAAAACTATCTCAATGGTCTTTGTGCCTTTGCACTGTTTTCACAGGGCTTTTCTTTGAATCGCATCCCGGAACGTCTGGAAACACACTTAACTTTGTTTTTGAATTTGAAGGCGATTTTTTGAACAGCCAATGAAACAATGCACGTGTTCACTATGGACCAATGCAACTAGTTCATCATTTGACGTTTGAGCGGTGCCGTGTTATTTACGTGACCATGGCAACTAGTGAATTTGGCACCGCTCAAACGTCAGATTAGTGAACTCGTACATCGGTCCATTTGACGTTTGAGCGGTGCCATGTTATTTACGTGACCATCGCAACGAGTGAATTCGGCACCGCCCGAACGTCAAATTAGTAAACTCGTGCATCGGTCCATAGAGCTTAGTGACATTTGAACACACGTAGACTAGCATACGCTCGTCATACACAGTTTGTTTTTTGTTTTCCTCAAAGAAACTTGCACACGCTTTCCAGACTCATCAAAATGCATATGGGAAATATAACCCAATTTGAAAGATTTATACCCGGGTTATGGTGTTTTTCGAGACAGAGTGCATATTGTTTTCCTCTAAGGTTCACAACTACATCTACACTAGGGCACCCATACCATTGGGAGTGAAAACCACTATACAGCGTGGATATATTTTGGCTCATATGAGCCATCCATTAATTACGTTGCGCTTTAAGAGCATTAGAGAGCTTCGGAAAGAAGAGGTGCAGAGTAGGGCCAATCAAAATTAAAAAATGTTTAAAAATCCAATCTCCCACATCTTCCTTACCATCCCTACCATAAAAATAGTGATCTGTGAAATTTTAAACTTTATTGGTGCTGATTTTAAAGGCGGCCCCCTAGTCAATGTGGGTTTAAATGAAATTTCTACAAACAGATGTTGAATAATGTTCCAACATGCACTGTAATGTAAATAAAAACATAGTACAACTTATTTTTTCAAAACTATCATGAAGGATGTTGCTTCACTTTGACAATTAGCTGAATGGAGTACATGAGCGGTTCCACGCCGTTTCGCAAACCCGATTATTTTTGTATTTTTTGAATCGCCTGAAAATTTGCATAAAGAGTCTTTATGACCAAAAATGCCATTATGCACTTTCAGACCGCCATTTTGAACCTCGCCTTATTTTTGAGAAGTGCGTATCGGAAAATGCATGACAAATCTTTAAAAAACTGTAACTCGAAAACGGGTTTGTCCGATCGATTAAGATCTTTACAAAGTTGTAGGTATTGCTTAGGACTATTATGGAGAAAAATATGCACGGTAAAAACAAGTTACAGATTATTTTTTATTTTCAAAAACAAAATTTTAAAATCGATTTTCTCCAGAAACGCAGTCTCGATTTTTTTTTATTTTTGGATATGTTTTAGGAGACAATATATGTGATTTATTGTACAATGTTTTCAAATTGGAAGAATTATGGAAAAAAAAGTTAAGATATTTTAAAAAATTACAGATTTTGCAAAAAAAATCGAAATAAATACAATATTTTTTATGTGATTATTTGAAAGTACAGAAAAATTGCAATCGAAAAGTACCCAAGTTAATTTTATCTAGGTTGCATCAATTTCGAGATATACTCATATTAATATAAAATTTTCAAATAAAAAAAGAAAAATAAGCCCTTTTCAAGCATATTTCGTGTTTCTCCATTCCAGAAAAAATTATTTTGATTGAGCGAATCGTAGCTAAATCGTTTATTGTTTGATCATAACATGTATGCTTAAGTATTGAAAAAAGAGTGCACGGTAAAAAATATAAACGATATTTTCAAATGAAAATTTGAAGCTAATAGTTCTTAAAAACCGCAACATTTGATGTTTTTAATTTTTGGATATTTTTTTTGCGGTTGTTGTAGGTATTGTTTAGGACTATTTGGAAAAATTATGCACGGTAAAAAATAATGACAGATTTGTTTAATAAAAAAATTAAAATCAATTTTCTATGAAAATGGATTTGTGATTTTTATTATTTTTGGACATGTTTTAGGGGACAACTTATGTGATTTATTGCACAATGTTTCATAATGGAAGAATTATGGACAAAAAAGTTATAATTTTATAAAATATTACAAATTTAAAAAAAATCGAAATAAAGGAAAACAATATTTTTATGTGTTTATTTGATAGTAACAGAAAATGCATTGGAAGAGTACTTAAGTAAAATTTTTATAGGTTGCATCAATTTCGAGATATACTCATACTTATATGAAATTTTCAAATGAAAAAGGAAAAATAGGTCCTTTTCAAACATATTTCGTGTTTCTCCATTCCGGGAAAATTTTAATTTGATTTCAACAACACAAACCAAGTCAAGTCAAGTACACAACACTGAAGATGTCTTTACAGTTGAGGTTGAAATACGCGTATCTGTCGAAGGATACAATAGTAGAATTAAAAGGAACAGTACTACTCATCTGTTTGTATATTTACAGGCATTCTACAAAACAGGCCTCCACAAGGGTTTTCATCACTTTTGCCTGTGTTAGTACACGGTAAAAAATAGGCACCATGCTATCAATAGTTCTACACTTGGATTTGCCCTACTGTTGAATCTTGACAAAATCAAGGTAACAGCACTTGAATTCAACGTTGCATGTTTTGATTTGAAATAAAAAAAAAGCTAAAACAAACATTTCCGCCTGACCCAGATTTGAACCACCAACCTTCGGAGTGCAAGTCCAGTGTCTTACCTCGACACTAACTCGCATCTGTTGAAACGAACTGGAATTGATCTCAATCACTTTCTACAACGAGCTGTCAATGTTTGCTCTCATACAAAAGACATGATGTTCAAAATCAACGGCTTTTCACTTCAGAGTCTAGTTCTAGACACGGCATAAAAATTAACAAGGCAGTCTCTTTACTGATGTAAATATCAAGTTTCATTGTAAACATGTGACGTCACTCCTATCGTACCATATACCTTCCGGACCACTAGATCATTTTTTTTCGAAAATTTGTTCGAGGTGGATAGGAATGACGTCGTCAAGTAGCTGTCAGTTTTCGGAATATATCACCTTCTTAATTTTAGTACACCGTGGTTCTAGAGACAGTAGGGCAAATCCAAAGTTGAAACTCTTCAAATCATGGTGATTTGTGTTTTGAATTGAGTCAAGTGATCAATCTATTCAATCGAACGTGCTGATTTTTTACCGTGTAGGTATGATGAACAAACACGTTTTTTCCCATACCCATACATTTGGACATTGGTAAATGAATAAAAGAAAAAACGATGCTTTTTTTTGAACGTACTTCATGGTGTAACAGTTCGAATTTTTGGTGTTGGAACCGATCCTGGATTTCGATTAACTGGCTTCACTTGCAGTCGCTTGCATGTGAAGCAGCAAGTTCTATTACGCGGCGAGACTCAGGGCGAGTCCTTCAAAGTCTCGAAATTCCTGACCGAACCGACCCAATTCAAACGCAATAATTGAAATTCAAACAAACTTATTTCGTACGATACAACTCGGAAAGCTAATCCAACCCCGAACCAATCAATTTCTCCTTCCTCATCAAAAAACAACTCCGACACGTTATTTAGTTGCGAATGTTATTGATCAAAACAAACATCTCCTATGCTCCTACTATTAGTTTTCAAAACGCACGGCCATGCTTCGTTTTGTTCCCTTTGCCAGCTGGTACATAAACAATCTCCAAACTGACTCTACTCTAAACGTTTAGCCGAATTATACATAGAAGAATAAGGGTGGATATAACCTTTGTGTGTGCGCTCCGGCTCGAGCTCAGGCGATCCAACGGCGGTTGCAATGATGGTGGTTAAGATGCTCGATGGTGATGGTAGTAGTGGTGGTTGATGTGGCGATAGTCGTGATGGTAAGTGGTGTGGGTACGCACGAATCCAACCTATGCTGTCAGCTGGATTGAGTCTCGGCTGCGCTGATGCCGATCTGCGCTGCGATGCGATTCGAGCAGTTGATGTTGGCTCGATTCGCCAGCTTACTCGAGGCCCAATTGAGTTTGGGGGAATTTGTCCAGTAATTGGCTGCTGGTGACAATTCCCGGGAGTCGTGGGGGTTCTCCCTGGCCCGTAGGTGCACTGGCGTATCACTGGCCGGACGATGAGGCCTAAAGCCTACAAACCGCCAAGCTTCTGGATCCGCTTAAAGAATCCGGAGCGTTCGAATCCTCTGGTGACCTACTGTCCGGTTCTAGACCCGGCAGAAACACCTTCACGTGAAGGTTTTATGTTCCTTCACGAAAAAATAAACAAAAACACACACGAGTCCATTAACATCACAATCACCAGAAATAACGACTTTTGCCAGCATTTGACAAATCTTTTTTCAGCCTTACCTGAGAAGTGGCTGTTCTTAAATTTGTTAATAATCTAAGTCACAGATTCTAACGAAAGACTATAACAAAAAATTGCAACATTAAACCACGTTCTACAAACAACTAGTACAAACAACTCACAATGGAAATTCGTATTTCCATACACATGGGCCTATTAGCTATTCCACTGAATTCTCATATATTTTCTCCGATAACTGTAAGTAGTTTAAAAACATTCTATATAACATTTAAAGAACAAGCACTCGACTATTAAAACTCACTATAACGTGGTTGAACGATTTTCTAACAATCAATGCAAAACTTCCACTGCTTAGGGACAACGTCCTCTTTGTAAGTCGTTCAACTCGGAAAAGAGCTATGATTGGCGTTTCTTTTTCTTTTATAATTCTTACGCAATTATTTTAAATAAAAGATTGGTTAAATTTCTCTCATCTACTCATCTCAGTTTTTTTAAGAAAAAACGGCGAGTGACTTAAAATTGCGCATGAAAGAGGTTTTGGAGTGATTCTAAAACCGACCACTTGAGGCGCTACCGATGCATAAGGGATAATTCAATCTTATTGCTTACAACTATAAAACGATTTCACTCAACTTTTCGAGACGAAAGTGAACCAATCGAAAATAAAGAAAACGGTTACAACTATGTAACAACGTTACAATGGGTACAAAAATAATGCGCTATGTTGTCAAGTCTTATCACTGTAGCAATCATCATTGAAAAAACTTCGTGGTGTGAAGTACCTATGTAGTATATAAGGTAAGTCTGAAACCGTGAGAGCACTAGTGTCGTATCAACAGTGATTGTTCAGTGATTGTAAGTGACGTTTATTTGCCTGTGATATTGACGTGCTACGAAAGAAGATACAGCATTATATTGTGGATTAATCATTTTTTCGCAATGAGTCATATCAGTTCAAGATGTATTAAAGTGTTCAAACAAAGTTGTTCTAAACATTGTCGAAATCTTACGGAAGATAATATTCAGAAATTGGTTTTGTTGGGATTTGCTGAACAGAATAAATTAAATAGTTAGCTTAAAATTTGTGATTCTTGTCGTTTAAAACTGTCTAATTGTACTCAACTATCTAGTAGCGATGACTCATCGAGCAGCGATGAACATGTAACTTCTGATACTGAAATGAATGTTCCAAGTCAGGAGTCTTTGGTAACTGTACCGTCAATGACCTCGGTCAATACGACTGATTCTGAAATAGGTGAATGTTCACAAAGTGTAAATATTGAAACTTTTAACAAATCAATTTCCAGTATTTTAACATCTCCAATTGATCGTAAAAAAACGAATTCAATAAATTATGTAAAGTGAAAATATGAAGAAGTTAATAAAAACATAAGCAGAGAAATATTCAAGTTAAATACAATTGAATGAAATTAACAGAGATATGGTTAACGAGTTTGATGAAATAATTGCACAAATTAAAGATAAATTTTCTAAAGACGGTATCACCAGGAACGAAAAACTCCAACTACTTTCAATATTGCCGAGGTCATGGACGGTTCAGAAAATAATGGATACATTTAATACATCCAGGTATTTGGCATATATATATATATATATATATATATATATATATATATATATATATATATATATATATATATATATATATATATATATATATATATATATATATAAAAAAACAAAAAAAAACAACAAAGTCTTTCTCCGTGGTTGTACGATCTTGCCGCGATGAGAGGGCTTTACCCATTAGCCGGGCTTAGCCCTGGGGACCAAAGGTACACCGTTGTGATAGAATCACATTTTTAATGCCACCTTTAGATTTACCGTGTACATCTCGGAAGTGATGCATCTCAGCTCAATTTTACTTGAGTTTTTCGATAGAAATTTTTCATATTTAAAATATATAGTTATTTTTCTGTACTCAAAAAAACGCACCAAAAATATCGTTTTACATAAATTCGTTTTATTTACTCTTTTAAATAATTAATTTTTATCCAAAAATTTTCCGTTTGGCGAGATGGTCCGAGCCGTGTCCAAATCGGACGACACAGCAAATAAAAAAAAAAAATCCGTTTTAAGGCATTGTACAAGAAATTACAAACAATATGCTGCAAAACATATCCAAAAATAAAAAAACATCAAATTTGCCGGTTTTTAAAAACAATGAACTTCAAATTTTCATTAGAAAATTTCGTTTATATTTTTTTTACCGTGCATACTTTTTTATATACTTTAGTATATAGGTTTTGATCAAACAATAAACAATTCAGCTACGATTCACTCAATCAAAATAAAATATTTCTGGGAATGGACTATCCACGGTCTTCTTTTATCCTCGACTTTCTTATTCTTTTCTGTTCTAAATGCGGGCAATGTTTACATTAAATGACATCCGGACCAACATCCGGACAACGAATGTTCACCGGATGAACATGAAGTGGATGAATGCACAACGAAATCGTTCTTTTTTTGTAAACACGGTCCGCAGTAAAGGTTTTCTTCCCACTGGAAGTTGCAGTGTGACGTCAACGTAGATTAGTTCATGGAGAAACACGAAATATGTTTGAAAAGGGCCTATTTACTTTTTTTATTTGAAAATTTTATATTTTATATCTCGAAATTGATGCAACCTAGAAAAAGTTTACTTCGGTACTTTTCGATTGCAATTTTTCTGTGCTTTCAAATAATCACATAAAAAATATTGTTTTCCTCTAGGTCGATTTTTTTTTAAATCTGTAATTTATAAAAAATCATAACTTTTTGTCCATAATTCTTCCATTTTGAAACATTATGTAATAAATCACATAAGTTGTCCCCTAAAACATATCCAAAAATAAAAAAAAAAATCGAAACTGCGCTTCTGGAGAAAATCGATTTTAAAATTTTTTTGAAATGAAAATAATCTGTAACTTTTTTTCACCGTGCATATTTTTCTCTATATAGTCCTAAGCAATACCTACAACTTTGTAGAAGATCTCAAATCGATCGGACAAACCGTTTTCGAGTTACAGTTTTTTAAAGATTTGCTATGCATTTTCCGTACGCCCTTCTCAAAAATAAGGCGAGGTTCAAAATGGCAGTCTGCAGGTGCAAAATGGCATTTTTGGTCATAAAGACTCTGTATGCAAATTTTCAGGCGATTCAAAAACAACAAAAATTAAACATAAAAAAAAAAATTCGTCATGTTCGGTGGAATTGCTCACATAGAAAATCACAATTACTCTCGTGAGAGCTACGTCGTTGCGACTTGATGATGTGAGCACATGAAATCTAGCTTAGTCTAGTGACAGTGAAGAGAATCGTTTCGTTAGTGTTGCGAGTCGGTCATGATACTTAACAGCCCTCACGATCATACTTTGTAAATTATATGGCAGGATCTGTAAAAGGTTATTATTAACCACTTTTATGAATCAAGTTTCAAATAAATTTAACCCTGGTTAGTTAATTTAAGAAAAATAAAAATAGAAAGGCTCAAAAGACAATTCCAGCATTGAGAAAAAAATGTTTTCTTCCTTCAACAAATTGTGGAAAAGGATAAAACTCGCGCTGCAATTTTAAATCAGGAGTCACCTCTATAAGGTCGTGGGACAAGTGAGTAATAGATTTCGCATAGTTGGGATTCTTCAAATCCTAGCGGCTTTGAATTGAAACAAATGAGGTCGTGTATATTTTTTAGCTTGACTCCCACCTCCCAGCAGTATGCTGAAATCTATTTTTATGTATAATTGAAGAAAAAAGTACAGAAAAAGTTTTTGAAAACGTCTCCTTACTTTTCACTAGCGCCACCTTGCGTATAAATTCCCAATTAAGATACTTACTGCCGGATAGCTCTTGGTCTGCTGAACAACTTTGTTGAAGACACCAACCTTCTAGCTCTACAGGATCTTGAGATATAGAAGATTGAAGAAAAAATGTTACTAGCGCCACCTAGCGGATACATTCCCAACTAAGATTGTTACTAACGGATAGCTCTTGGTCTGTTGAACAACTTTGTCGAAGACACCAACCTTCTAGCTCATCTGGGTTTTGAGATATCCGTTGAATGGACGATGTGGCCAAGTTTGTACCCCAAGACAATCCGGAATAACTCCGGAACCACGTGGACCATATTCCCAAGTTTCCTGGACCATAAACTAGAAGACTTTTTCGGGAAGTTCTGAAAATTTCAACAAAATCCATCGAGAAACAAAAAAGTTATGCACATTTTAGTGTGTTTTTTTGCATGTGAAAAGTATGTTGGCTGGATGAAGGTTAATAGTTGAACTATTTTGGCAACACTCCTGTTGTTCTACAGGCAATCAGAAGATGATGTTCTTGTGTCAAGTCATATACGCAAACAAATTTTGTTGTATAATCTACCGAATCCATGGTATAATTAAGAACTGCACCAACGATTTTCAACCGACTACAAAAATCTGTTAAGTTTACTATAATCTGGTGAAAATCACTGAGCAGTGAAGTAAATGTGACTATGTCCATAGTAGCATCCACTACAAAGCATTGTATTTCAATCCGTGACACCCACTGTACAACACAGTGTGGTCAAAAGTATGATGCTAAACTTCTCAAATCTAGAACGTTTCTAGTCAAAAATACTACAACTCCGGTTAAATCAACAGAAGAAATTTCTTGTGTAGTGATGTTGACTATGTTTTGGTAGAGTTAACAGATTAATGTAGTCGGTTGAAAATCGTTGTGCAGTTCTTAATGTTACCATGGATTCAGTAGTTTCTACAATAAAATTCATTTCAGTGTAAGTGAATTGATTTGCAAAGGGCCTATTCTGATTTCTCATACACTGAGAATAATAGGAACGCAAATCAATTTTACTGGCAAAGTTTTGATTTTGATCCGAATGGATCGAACAATATTCATAAACCTGAAAAAAATCGTGGAACATTGAAAACAAATGTGCAAGTACCGTCGTTGGGGGTGAGATTTGGCCAAAAATGCGACAGTCCTCATTTATTTTTGAACAACTTTCGCAATTTGACTTGATGTGTTCGGCTAAAAAAAAAAAATATATATGTATTCTCATTGCAAAAATAAATTTCACGGTAGCCTCAGGCAGGCATCAAAATTATCAGATAGACGATGATACTATCATCTATCTGATAGACAACTGATACTACTAGTTCAGCAGATGATACTATCACTTCTTGTCCATCCTGATAGTATCACTGAGAGTATGGTTCCTATCAGAGATAGAGGATAGAGTGATAGTATCCCTATCCCAAAAAATTCTTATGGTGATACTATCAGTACAACATCTCTCAAATAACAATGATAGAGGTTATATCTTTATCAATTGATAAAATAGAATAAAAATTGTTGGACGATGGGTATAGAAAATTAACTAAATTCCATATTTAGCAATCCAATGTGGCGGCTTCAGGAGTGTAAGAATTGTTGGAAACCCATGCAATATGGGTATTTTCGGAACGGGCACGATGAGGATATGACGAAAATCGATATCCAACGCCATTATGAAATCCAAGATGGCGACCTCCGGATTAGTAAAATCTTTGAAAACCCATGCAATATAGGCATTTTCGGAACGGGCGCGACGAGGGGATGACGAAAATCGATGCTCGACACCATTTTGAAATCCAAGATGGCGGCATCTGGTCAAGGAAAATTGTTGAACCCCATGCAATATGGGTATTTTCGGAACGGGCACGACGAGGATGATGAACATCGATATCCGACGCCATTTTGAAACCCAAGATGGCGGCATCTGGTCAAGGAAAGTTGTTGAACCCCATGCAATATGGGTATTTTTGGAACGGGCGCGACGAGAGGTTGACGAAAATCGATATCCGACGCTATTTTGAAATCCAAAATGGCTGCCTCCGGTTTGGTAAAATCATTGAAAACCCATGCAATATGGGTATATTTGGGACGGGCGCGACGAGGGATGATGAAAATCGATGTTCGACGTCATTTTGAAATCCAAGATAACGGCCTCCGGATTAGAAAAATCATACCTCGATATAACGTAACCTTTTATAACGTAACTCAATATAACATGAACAAAAACATGATTTATGAATGATTCACGATTTCCGTCATCCCCTCATCGTGCCCGTTCCAAAAATACCCATATTGAATAGGTTTCAATGATTTTACTTAACCGTAGGCTGCCATCTTGGATTTCAAAATGGCGTCAGACATCGATTTCCGTCATCTTCTCGTCGCACCTGTTCCGAAAATACCCATATTGCATTGGTTTTCAACGGTTTTCCTTAACCGGAGGCCCCATCTTGGATTTCAAAATGGCGTCGGACATCAATTTTCGTCAGCCCCTCTCGTGCTCGTACAGTAAATACCCATATTGCATGGGTTTTCAATGAATTTACCAAACCGGAGCCCACCATCTTAAATTTCAAAATGGCGTCGCACATCGATTTCCGTCATCCCTTCGTCGCGCCCGTTTCGAAAATATCCATGAGAACATACCTTGATTTATTTTCATTGGCTTTTCCCATTATGCGCAAGATTTTGGTTTCAGTATTTGTATCAATGATAGAATAGATAGGGATAGCTATAGAATTTTGCAAATAGTATATTTTTCCTCAAAGATAGATGATAAAATATGCTTGATCCAACAGTGATAAAAAATGCTGATAGTATCTCCATCCGTCTATCAATTGATTGAGATAATAAAGTCTATCTTCTATTCATCATTTTCAAGAAGTGATAGTATCCCTATCGCTACCCATAGTGATAGTATCATTTGATAGTATCAAAAGATAGACGTTATAATGGTAAATGCGAGGATAAATTTGAAGCCTGTTACCTGGAATCGAACCAAGATCCTTGTGATTGATAGGCTCGTGCGCACTCCCCTCGTCTATCGGGTTTATGGACAAAAGTCGAAGGACCAAAAGGTCGAAAATGATTTGCTTGGTGGAAATTTTTCCTTCTTTGAAAAAAGATTTTCGAGCTTTTGTCTCCCCTTTTTGTTCTTCGACCTTTTTCCTTTCGACCTTTTGTCTTCCGACCTTCTGTCCTTTAGGCCTTTTGTCTTTCGACCTTTCGTCATAGATTCCGTCTATCGACGCCTTGATGTGGATGATTCTAAGACGATAAATAAAGCTTTCGTATTGCAATCCTTCCATCTTTCTTAAGGTAAAATGTATGAATTTCTATAGTCCAGATCGCCGCATGTAGAATTGATACGCAATAAGAACAAATCAAGAGAACCGTGTTCGACCATTCCCCCCTACGAAACGTCCTTGTATGAAAAAGTAAATTTGTGTTTGAGCCTACTCCCCCTCCCCCTAGAGCGTTACGTAATTTGTGGACGGCGCCTTAGTGTACAAATTTAGTGGCGTTGTGTATTCAATATACTCTCAGCTATTCTATTTATACCTGCAATGCTGTTCTCAGTGTAGTCTGTATTTTCTGCATTGGCACTTTCAACAAGTAGAACATAATGAGTGACGTTCAATTTCAGGCATTGTCAAAAAATACGAAAAGTTACCAATACATAACCTAGTTTTTGTACTTTTTTGGATTGCCGAAGCGAACAATTTTGTTGCCGACAATAGTTATTGCATTGCCGATAAAAGAACAAGTGCCTCTGACTTTGGTGAGGAAAAATAGACGATTTAGCGAACAAAATAGTGTTTTGTGCATAATAATTAATAAATTAAGTGTGCTCAAGTGTAGTTTAGGTGTTCCTGTTAATTGTTGTGCTTTGTTGTTGGTATAATTGCCTTCCTAAAAGTCCAACTGCTTAGCCTGCCGACAATACGTAAGTTCCCCTATATTATGTTTTTTCTCATTTTACCACTTTACTCGGAGTGGTGTTTTTTTTCATTTTCTCTTTCTTTTCAGGTTTTCTTGACATTGGCGATCTATCTCTATCTCTACTTCTTTTCTGGTGTTGGATCCATATAGGTTTCTCCCATTCCTTGTACTAATGAGCGGGGTGGCACTGGTGGCAGAGCCCTTACTTCGTCCAGAATAATATTTCCCTGGGTTGTAGAGTGGGATTGCAAAAAATTTCATGCATCTTTTCCATTTTTACATTTCTGTCCTCTGGATATCTTTTCTTTAGAACGAGGTGTTCGATATTTATTCTCTGTCTTTTTAAACTTGACGTTCTTTTTGATGGTTTTTCGTTTTTGATTGATAATTCCCTTTGAAGCAACATATAAATATTGTTACTAAAGCATTTGTCATTATGCAGCACCGGTTATAAACCCATAAAAGTCCATGACGTGGTAGTGGATAATATTCATGTTCTAAATTTCTGAATAAATATTTGTTTATTTTTCATTTATTTCTGTGTTCCTTAAAATTCGATATGTGTTTTGCGGTTTGCCTTCGCTCATCTCATAGGTTTTCCAAAACAAGCAAAGTTTGCGTTCGATTCATTCTGAGCCTTCTGAACCTAGAGAAAATAATATGTACAAAAGATTTACACGGCCGACCGACGCACTAGTCATTGGCGACCCAAGTAACATTTTAGTTTTTCATTTACTACAAACTGTTGTTACCACCATATCGTTAAAACTCATTTTAGAACTTATTAGTCTTAATAACTTAATAAACCTTTGATAAAACTCCGTTAAGCCCGAAAAGGCCCACATACAGGAGGTTGTTAAGACTATACCTTAAAACCGTTTCTAAACTTCTTAGTTTTTGTATCGTATGAATACATCTACCCCTGTAGTATGCTATAAAACATTCATAAGAGCTATTGTATAGCCTTATTGAGCTCAACTAGCGTATTAAATCTTTTACGATATCCTAATATATATCGGAATTAAAACCAATGTTAAGAGCTTATGATTGAACAAACACCAACCATAACCTTTTTGATTTTGAAATCATCATGATGTGTGCCGACTCATAATCATCAATTAAAATAAACATTTTTTTGCGTGGCAGAAAATTTTCTTACGATCGCGTGAAATTCCTGCCAATAAAAATTTACTGTGGAAGACATAAAATTTTTCGATTTACAACAACGCGCCACAATTACAACATCATTATTGGCTATCCAATATTTACTCCATTCCATTTTTAGAATATTTCATGCTCATCTCAATCATAAAATGAAATTGCCCACGAATATTGTTATATCAATCTGAAACGGCGACAATAAAAATGATTCCATCCAGTTAAATCTTGCTGTCTTGTCTGGGATGGTTTAAGATCAATTTGATTATTTCGAACAATATAATTCATCATAAACGCTTTTGATCTTAAGAACCCGTACACAAAACCCTCACTGGCTAAAATATTCCTAAATCAGAATATTTGTTCTGCACTTAGACATATTGGTTTTTTTTTCGGAGCCTGACTAAAACTTAATGCACTCAGGAAAGCTATGCTGTCAAAAAAGGTAAACAAATCGGAAGATCCAATTTTGTGATGCAATTCATTTTAATTAAATTTGTGCCGTTATGTAATCTAACTGTTTCATTGGAATAATTGTTACAATAAAGCTCGTCTGCTCGATCGGTTGTACTCATGCAGAAAACGGTAATTGATAAGTGTCTGAAAAATGAAAGCTTTTCTCGTGCAGCTCAGCTGTTGTGTGCAGCATAGTTGTCCCACTAGAACGGGAAGTTCAGGCAAGTATGGAAAAAGTATGCGATGTATGTTGATTCTTCGAGAGAATTTTTGGTCATTTTCTATGTTGCGTTCTGATTAATTCGTGATTCACTACATGATTATCATTATCAACATAATGATATTGATAACACAGCGCAACAAATATGACATTTTTGCGTGTCTCAAGGATCAAATTATGTGTCTCTAGTAGATTTGGGGTTGCTGAATCTGGTGTCATTCTCAGAAATGTTCCAGCACGTCACAATTTTTAGCTACAGGTCGCCAAAGTTGTATAAAACACTGGTTTTATCAATGTTTACATGAAATTTAAAGTACAATTCATCATACTTTTTTGTAATCTAATCCACCAAACATTCAAAATAGAACTTGAACTTTCATTTCAGACATAATTTGATTGAAATTACGCGATTAAATTTCGATTAAACCGATTTTTTCAACATGCTGGCAGTCTCTATACAAAATTCTTCGTTTCTTCTATATGGCAAAATACAACAATTCTCTAAACCATCAAAAAATAACTTTTCCGTTTCGAAGGTTATACAAACTTTGATGATAAGTATTGTTATACACATAAAGTTCGAATTCTGTGGCAAATTAAGCTAATATATTACCTTACAAGCTGGAAAACTTGCATGCAAGTTGGCTGAAATAGTCATTTTTTGCATTTTCAACAGTCAATATCTCAAAAACTAGACGTGCTATGATATTTCTGAAAACGGCAATGGATTCAGCAACCCTTAATTAAGTAAATAGCGGTATTTTGGTGCTGGAGACAAAAAACGTGTTCCGCAGTGTAACCACACGCAGACTGCATTTCAATAGCATGCATCAGACAGTTGAGATTTAGGAAGGCTTTAACATGACTTAGCATAGTCTTAGAAGTTTTACTTATGCCTTGACAAGACAAGCAAGATGAGATCTTGTAGATATCTACAAAGCATTTAAAAGTGGGTTTTACCGAAAAGAACGTTTGGCACTTTGCAATGCTTTATTAAATCTGTTGGGAATGAATACATCTCTAATATAACATGCATAAATAACATCTAAGATCAGAAAGCACTGAAATTGTTACTTAGGGAGAGAAATTTGACTGCCCCATCTTCCCATTGGCGTAAAAATGCACTCGTTTTCTGTGTTGCTTTTCCAACACTTGTGTGAGAGATTTGCGTGTTTGTTCTTTACTTTCTGTTTGCTTTAAATATATTTGGTTGGTTTTGAGATCGTTCCATTTTCAAATTTATGAACCTTAACTGTTCCATCATTATCGGTTGGCTTTAATGCAGTAATTATAAGTGTGTGTACATTGTTTTGAGTTTTTAAAAAACCGGTACTTTTCGCGAATCTTAACTTGATTTACAGCTAAAACAAAAAGAAGACATGCCAGTAAATAGTCGCTACTGCTTAATAAAAGAACATTGGAGAAGAAAATTTACAGAAAAATTAAAATTATCGTTACTTTTAAGATCTGCTAGATATGTGGCCTTTTTTTCTTTACTTGTGTTTGTGAGTGTTTCTGCTTTAATGTATATATGTATTCATTAGATGGGAATTCCTCCATATTTTGTTTAAATTATTTACATTCAAGAGTCGTTGTTGCAATATCATCAAATTTCAGTTCTGAACAGCCCTGTCGTCGTAAAATTTTAGCTTCTTAGTCATCCCCTTCTGATGAGGGCGTTGCTATAGCCCAGAGGGCGGTTGTACTCCCAGGCGTTAATGAGGGAGTCTCACAAGAAAATTATTCCAAATTAATATATATTCCAAACATATGAGAACTAACATGCATTTGCACGTGTTTAGTTTGTGTTCAATGCTCATTCCAATTAAAATGTGAAACGGAGAAACAACTATAGGGGAAGACGGGGTAAGATCGCCCGCCTAAGCATGTTAATTCATATGTCAAAATCAAGAATTAATAAATCCTTTTTCAACGCAGCATGTCGTTTATTGAAGCCTTAGGCATGATCAAAAAATTTCACAGGTGTTGTATTTGTTAAAAAATATTTATTTCTTCAAGCTTGAAAAAGTGATGTCTTATCAAGATTATTTTTAGCGACGGGGTAAAACCGCCCACCCACGGGGTAAAAGCGACCACCACGATTTTCGAACACAGTTTTGAGAAAAAATATATCAGTTCCCTAAGATTCTGAAAAGTATAATGTTTTATGGATTCTACATTGATTAACGGGGATATTGAAACATTTTTAGGGTTAATTAATTAAAAACTTAGCTGTTTACTTATTTTTACCTTGAGACACCCATATTTTGGAAAAATATACGGATTTGGCTTGTTTTTATAACAAAATTGATTTCATTTTACTTGAATAGTAATGTAAATCGTAGTTACAACTTATAAAATGGTTTTGACATTGGTATAAATTAGGGGTGGCGGTCTTACCCCATCAACAGTGGTCGGTTTTACCCCGCTTGCGCAATTTTCATAACTATGGCTCCATTTCAAGTGGGGACGGACCTGGTGTAGTGGTTAGAACACTCGCCTCTCACGCCGAGGACCTGGGATCGAATCCCATCCCCGACATAGTTACTTATGACGTAAAAAGTTATAGTGACGACTTCCTTCGGAAGGTAAGTAAAGCCGTTGGTCCCGAGATGAACTAGCCCAGGGCTAAAAATCTCGTTAATAAAGTCAAACTAACCAAACCATTTCAAGGCTAAATTTTTACAATTCATATTTCACTTCACTGAAGCGAGTTCTGTTTGATCTTTCGACCTTGACGCTTGCTCCTACGGGGGCGAGCGACGAGGTAGGATCAAACATGTCGCGCGTCGGTCTAGTAAGTGAAAAAGTGGCGTGATCAGTTAGAGTAAATGAAAAGTGCCACGATCGGTTAGTTCTGTCTGATCTTTCGACCTTGACGCTTGCTCCTACGGGGGCCAGCGACGAGGGCAGGATCAAACATGTCGCGCGTCGGTCTAGTAAGTGAAAAAGTGGCGTGATCGGTTAGTTCTTTTTGATCCTTTGACCTTGACGCTTGCTGCTGGGGCAGTGCGTCAAGAAAGCCAAGTTTTTTTTCCTTTCGGGTCGCGCGCCTTTTTTTTCTGAGTGCTTTTATATAGCCGAGCAAACGAGTAAGGCTGAGAGTGGATTGTGGCTGCACAGTGAAGGATAAAGGATCAATTGGTGAGCTCGTTTCAAGCTACTATTTCTAATCTATTAAATATGTATGACTGCACATTTAATCGTTACAATTGTGGGACGTAAATATGAATTTTCAACAAACTATGAATTGTTCGTCACTGTGAGTGTCGACACAAACTCTGATTCATGAATTATTTATGTTTCACATTTTTTTATTTTCAGAACACCCCTTTTTACCTTATTTTTGTAATTAAAAAAAAACTTTGAATGAATCGACACTACAAGTGTAGACTTGCGAAAAGTTCACTTTATTCAACAAACTTTGGATGGTTCGCCACTGTAAGTGTCGGCATAAAGAATAAGAGTGTTCTATGATGTCCCAACCAATCAAGTTTTTTGTTTCTTTTCAAATAAGTAAAATATATTAACACATGCTTTCGTCCTGACAGCTGTAGGAATGTTACATTTAGGTATTTGTTCAACAAACTTTGAATGGTTCGTCACCTCAAGTGTCGGCATAATTTTCCTTTACATAGAAATTGTTCATATCAAATGAAAATATTATATTTACAAATGAGCATGTATATATCTCACAAATCATTATTTATCATGGTCTAATCGCTTATCAAAGTGAATCCTGTGACCCAACGATCCTTCCCATTAACAAACATCCCTCCCAGTAACCTTTGTGGAGATGCAGAGGCAAACACGGTCTCCAAATAGCAAAGGTTTACACACTAACATTCCTTCCCCCAATCCCACCTGACTACAAGGACGTGGCCGGCGCCGTTATTGACCCTGTATAAATAGAGGCACTGAATTATGCACATTGAAGAAGATTATGGCCAATCCCAGCCAAACTTCTAGTTGATTCTTTGTGCATTTTCACTGACTTCGGTCAATCACGGAATAGCAACCATTGATATGTGTAGTCAGTCTAAGCTAAGCTAAGCTAAGCTAAGCTAAGCTTCATATTTCACTTCACTGAAGCATATTTCACATTTTTGTTGATGCATGGACGGGTAATTTGTTATGTTTTTTTTTCAAAAAAATCCCTTCCGAAATTCTTAAGTGAGCATCTGTTAAATTTAGATCAAATTCAATATTGACGAGAGGAATCTTTGTTTTTGATATTTGGTATGAAAAATTTAATGTAAATACCATCCTAAATAGTTCAAAATCTTGTATTTATGAAAAGTGCTTGGTGAACTTTTAAGAAAACCGCCATTTTCATGCCAAACTGAAGGTGGTCCGTCTTACCCCGGCGGGCGCTCTTACCCCGTCTTCCCCTATTTTTTTTTTAAATATATGGATAATGTCGAGCCCTCTAGATATATCGGAATATCTTTAAAACCAGGGACGAATGATCAAAGTTCACACAAATTCTCAAAATGGAGAGTATTTGCTTCAAGTCAATTTTTATTTCATTTCAAGCATCGTCATACTAAATAACTCATATTTTTGCTTAAAATCAAGATAGCGTCATAATACAATATAACCACCAGACCCAAAATTTAATCTCATTTTACAGTTAACTCGAGGAAAGCACTAGCGATAGATTAAGATTACCGTAAATTCGGGTGTAATTGATCATTAGGGTGAAATTGATCACTGTGTCACGCGATTTTATTTCTTACTAATAGTGCACCAAGCTCATTGCAACTTATAGTAAATGAACGTTGTTTGTCTTAAATGATGTTTGATTGTGTATAGTGAAGTTTTTTGTGCCACAATGTTTATTTCTATGAAAATAATGTAAAATTCTAGAATCAGGTTTGGTGTGAAATTGATCATCATCTATAAACTTCTAGTTCTAAACAAGGATTTGGACATGGTGTAAACCTGAAAGTTTGTGAGGATGCTAACAATATTTCTCCAAAACAGATTTACTATCAAAACTCTTTCCAATTTGCTCGTTTTGTTGAAAAATTCAATTTTCTGCAACAAAGTAGGGAAATTCTTTGGAAATTGCCTACATTTAGGCGTTTTTCGCGGTATTCTTTCAATTTAATTATTGATTATTTCAAATAAATTGTCTTGTTAAGAATTTGGCAAGCAGATTTGGATTCAGGAGGCCTAAATTAAGTATGTAAAGTTGATTTCGAAACTAACAATAATAACATTGACAAGTGATCAATTTCACCCCGAAATGGGATTCCCCGATTTTTAATTTTAGGCCAGATTTTTGGCACTAACATCACATATGTTTTAAAATTTCGGTACATGAGCCAATGAGGTTCACCGTCGTACTTGTTTTCCTGCATTTAGTTGTATGATATTGATAACAGTTTAGAAAGCATACCAAGAAAACAGTGAAAAATGATCAATTTCACCCGAAATAACGGTACTTATTACTTTGTTGTACGAATATGATGTTTTCATAAATTTAGAAAATTGTTCATTTCCAACGGCTAATACCATTACTCACCTAGTTTTTGCAGCTGTTCTAACTCTGTTTTTTCTTAGGAAAGTTTCAAATATGACGTCCATCATTTTTCAGGATTTCTAGACCCCTACACCCTCTGTCACGTAAGGGTATGCGATATGAGAATTTTCCATGGCGATACGAAACGAAACGATATGCGGAATATTCAATACTGTTCGATGCGAAACGAAACGAATAATTGAAATATTCCGTAAAACCGATACGGAATTCAAATCCGCACGAAATTTTTCGAAAAATTAAATATTCCGCGATTTTTTTTTGTTTGGTGATAATTTTGATAAACATACACATAAGGCGGTTTCTAATATTTTTGACAGGTTCATTCAATTGGTCAGGAGAGGGTGGTCTTTTTATGACCCATCGTGCTCAAAATATTTTTATTATGTTACGTGCATCTCACTGCTAAAATTTAGTCGAACTGGGTGCAAATATGTCCGATGCCGAAAATACACAAGGTCCCTTTGCAATATCCAACTTTTCCCTCAATCACAGTATACGCATCATACATTGCACCCCTAGGGCCTTACTTTTGAACTTTTGTTTTTAAATCTTGTAAGAATGTTTAATTTCATAGCAGAACTAAAAATGGTCGTAAGTAACTATGAAAAATTCAAACGAAGATAATATTGCAAACCATGCTGATGGTGACAGGTTTGTATCCCAATCCGGTTTGGGATTTTTTCGTTTTGGAAACCTTTCTGACTTTCAAGGACAAGCCTAAATGTCGTATGTATTGTTAGATAAAAGCCCATTCACAAATTTAATATTGCTCAAGGTGATATGTGCAACTAAAGTGTGGATCGAATTCAAAATATTCAATTAATCATAATATAACTTTTTGTGATTTTTATAAGAAAAAGGGTCATCAAAATCGATCGAATTAATGAATTAAAATTTTGAAACTTTGAACTTTGGCATTGATTCACTTTCAACTTAACCTCGATACCACCATGTGAAAATCAACCTTCATCTTTTCCGTTTCGTCCATTAGTTGGCTGCAAACTAACGGCTCCATCATATCGTCGTCAGTTGATCGCGATCATCGCACGGGATTTTGAATAACTTTATTTTAATAAATAAATAAAAACCGAATTTAATACTATCCCATTGCATTTTGTTTTTCTTGATAAAAACAGCGGGAGAGTAGGAGGATGACTCCCAGATCCTTACATTATCCCTAACCCAATATCCTTTCCATGACAACTGTGGAAATGCAGACGATTCTTTGGTTTTTAGTAACAATGGTTGTATAACTAACATTCCTTCCCTTTCCCGATGACCGTAAGGACGTGGCCAGCGCCATTATTGACTCTAAAATGTTGTGCTCTCAATTTGTGCGACATTGAGAATGGTAAGCTAATCCCAACCCCCGTTCATTAAATCTGTGTGCAACTCCTATTATTCTGGTCAATCACGGATTTGCAACTGCGAATTGTATGCTCATTCTATGCCCAACATTGAGGACTCCTGCCCCGCGATAATATTGCGAAAAGGCTTTTTTACATTTGTGTGCAGTGGATTCTTTTTTCTTATTAGCATTACGTCCTCACTGGGAAAGAGCCCACTTCTCAGCTCAGTGTTCTTGTGAGCACTTCCACAGTTATTAGTTGAGTGCTTTATTTGCCAAAGTTGCCATTTTGAATTTCGCGAACTTCCGTTTTATTCCGTTTCTTTTTAATTTTCCGCGGAAATATTTTAACAATTTGGCGAAACGAAACGAAATCGTAAAATAAAAATTCCGTTTGTATGAGTTCCGTGGGATTTTGCGGAATTTCGTTTCGAAGCGTGTTTGTTTCCAAAACCTAATACATGCACTGTCACACTTTCGTAGACCACCCCTTTCCCTCAAATGATGGATGTCATTTTTAGGTGACACCTTAGTAAGCTTTATGATGATGACCACAAAATTAACAACGAATGGTGCATGGATGGTGAATTTTATTTCTGATGAAATACAAGATGATCAAATTTAAAATGACCAAAATTATTGCATATGAAATTCTAGCTAGCGTAAGAGAGATCCACTAATATGCCTGCTTCCCCCTGACGAAATTTCCGAACAAACAATTTCGCCAGAGATGTCATTGATTGAAATAAATACGCCTCAAAATGCGGCTTATGTGGAGTTGCCGAAAAGATTTGCTTGCAGTTCTTACGGGAAAGGCTGGCAAAGAAAATGAGGATGCAGGCAATAGTCACAATTACATGAGATATTTGAAATATTGTAAAAACGTTTCTCACAAGTACTCAACAAGCCTGCCGGTGTGATTGACCAGCGCATAAATGTAACAAACATTTAGTTTGTTTGCGTATGTCAAAAAATTACAAATGAATCGCGACATCGGCTTAGACTGCTGAACACGTAAATTCCCTTACATTACTTTATATAAAAAATAGAATCGAAAAATTAGGTTCACGAACAAATGCTCAAGGTGTCTTAAAGCAGGACATCTAGAAAGTTTGAACCTTAATTTTGGATCAAACAAGAGGTTCGAACCTCAGCCAAATATATCGCTCTTAAAGTGATACCAAAGTGCAAAAAAATTAACAATTGCCCTGGATCTTAAAATATTACGCTATTGTTTATTATAATAGTCTGGGGTTGGATCTATTAGCGGATTTTAGAATTATTTATTATTCATTACAGCAGGTTTTCAAACTCATTTCAGCAAATACCGTTTTTGATGAGTACTTTATAATGAATTTTCGTCACTGAAAATTATTGGCCCAAAATGAACTAGAATACGAAACGATGATTTTTTTTCTGCTTCAAAACTCCATGTATCTCATCAAACTTTAAGAGTTACTAGAGATGTTTGTTTGTTTGTTTGTTTATTTTCGACACTTGACACCAAAAGGGTGCATTCGTGTCGTTTGGAAAGTGTGTTACATTCTGATACAATTCAGTTCACTAGTTTTAACAGTAACTCTATAATTTTGTATATAATCCTGTGTCATGAAGGAACTTTAAAACCTTTTTCATGTTAATTTCTTCATTCGTTAATGCTTCTTGTAAATTTGTTGAGCTAATGCCATTGTCTTGTCGTTGTCTGTCGAATTTTCTACATTCAAGGATCAAATGCCGTACATCGAGCACTGATCCGCAGCATTCGCATGTTGGTGGTGCTTCTTTCTTTAGTAAGAAGGTATGGGTTAGCCGTGTGTGGCCGATTCGGAGCCGTGTTAGTATTCGTTGATCGGCTGCGTTTCCGTAATCTGTCCATCTGTGCGTATCGTTCTTAATTTCTCGTAACTTCGAGTCTCTGGATTCGTACCACTGCCTATTCCACCGTTGCCGTATACCTTGCTTCATCGCTCTCAGAGCGTCCTCTCCTGGTATTGCAATATTGTTTGCTGGTTGTCCTCTAGCCTCACCGCTAGTCGATCGGCTTCCACATTCCCGCTGATACCAGCGTGTCCTGGAATCCAGCAAAATCGAATCGGTTTGTTCTTGGCTATATGCTCGACTTGCTGAATCCAGGGATGTTTGGATTTCCCCCCTTCTAAAGCTAAAAGACAGCTGGCAGAGTCCGTTAATACCACAAGCTCCGTACTAAGGTTTTGGATCGAAACCGCCATCTTAAGGGCGTATGCCTCCGCAGAGAAGACGCTACATTGATTTGGAAGGCTATACATTCCTTCAAGGCCATTCAAGTAAAAAGCGGACCCTACCATGTCGTTTAGTTTGGAGCCGTCGGTGTATACGATAGTCGAGTTTTGAAAACGAGTAGAGAGCAGTTGCTGTACCACGGGGGACTTTCTCCGGCGGATCGCCGGCACGAACAGTATTTTTTACATCCCATACAACTGATGGCTTTCGTGTGTGCCATAGACGATCGCTCTGCCTTACGAGTTGGTCAACAGCGGGAAGTGCTGATCCCGTTATTTCTTCCAGACGGTCTGATGTTCGCTGAATCAGCGGGAGAGTGCTGTTGTTACGATTTTTCGCCAGTATTCGAATGGCCGTCCGCGCTGTGGATTGCGTTGCCAAAAATTCAAATGGCAAAGCACCCGCTTCGGCCATGACCGAACTTGTCGGACTCGTCACAAAAGCTCCGGAAGCGTATCTGATCATTTTGTTGTATGCCGGGGCGAGGTTTGTAGCGTTGTTGGTCCTCCTCGGCTCACCAGTCCTATTCCGTAGATCAACTTCGCAGTGACTAGCGCTGAACCAACTTGTAAAAGAGTTGATCGGTTCCCTCTTGGGAGTTTAGCCCCAATCATTTGAAGTATCCGAAGACGAGACTCGCAAGATTTTTTAACCATTTGACAATGGGGTTTGAACGATAGTGTTCGGTCAAGAGTGATACCCAGAATTCTTAAACGGTTGGTTTTAGGTACTGATGTGCGATCGATTTGGATTTCGTTCGCTGGTTCTCGACGTGCATTTGGGCTACAATAAAAAGTATGTGACTTAGTCGCAGATATGGCGAAGCCCACGCTTTTCGCCCATTTATCGACAGCCTTGACGGCGGCCTGCAGTTTTCGGTGGACGTTGGCAGATTTCGGTCCTCGTTGCGAGAAGGATGTCATCAGCGTACAAAAGTATTTCAACACCTTTCGGTAGTACCCGAAAGATGGGTTGCATTGCGACTAAGAAAAGCGTCACGGATAGTACCGAGCCCTGCGGTACTCCGTTTTCCAGATCGTGCTCACGAGACAAGTGTCCATCCACAGACACCTGGAAGGTCCGTTCAGAGAGAAAACTTTTTAGCGTGTTGAACATCCTGCCACGTATACGCCAAGACTTCAATGTGCGTAGTATGCCGTGGCGCCAGGTCGTATCGTATGCCTTCGATAAATCCAAAGACGCTATTAGGCAGTGCTCATCAGTGATCGGAAGTGACCTCTCTAGCTCCGCAAAGTAAGTGTCGGTGCCACGTCCAGCACGGAAAGATGTTGACGCTTGTCAAGCCGCCCACTTGACTCCAGTTCGGTAATCAAGCGACGATTTATAATTCGCTCGAAAAGCTTGGACATGCAACTTGTGAGTGAAATTGGTCGGAATGCAGCAGGTCCGGAGTCTTTACAATTTGGCTTAGGGATGGGAATGACGACTGCGTTTCGCCAGCTGGTGGGGAATTCACCGCTTCGCCAGATTTTGTTGAGAAGATTCAATAGGCGTCATTTTCACGGAAACGGGAAGCCGTTGAAGCAAGGGATACCCTATTGAATCGGGACCTGTTGAGACACCTCGCCCTTTGTCGAGAGCCCACAGAAGTTCGGCTAGGGTTATATCGATGTTATATACATCGCCGGTGTTATGCGAAAAATCTGTGGACTCCAGTTCAGCTGCCGCTTTCGCCATCTGGAACGATGGAGGGTAGCTTGAGGTCGCCGATCTCTCGCTGTAGTACTTCGCTAGTTCTTCCGCTGCATCATTCGGATTGTCCGTAAACCCGCTAGCCCGCTTCAGTACAACCGGTCGCTGTTGTCGGTTGCCACGCAATGTGTTGACCGTTCGCCACAGTTCGGTCGTCGTGCTGTTTGGGGAAATTTTCGCTACGAAATCTTCCCATGATTTCTCCTTCGCTTCTTTGACCGCTCTTCGTGCTGCTGCTCTAGCTTCCTGGAATTCTGCCAAAGCCTCGGGTTGGTTTGAGTCCGTCTGCTGAAGGCGTCGGAGTGCTCGAAGACATTTTCGTCGTCGTCGAATGGCTGCCTTTGCCTCGGGGCACCACCACGGCACTGACTTCGGTCCGCTTCGGCCACTGGTTCGTGGGATAGACTTCTTCGCTGCTGCTAATATTTTTTCGGTGAAACTAGGAACATCCCACTCAACATCTGCGTCGATGGTTTCGATTGTGATACGTTCGTACATCGACCAATCTGCTTGGTCGTAGAGCCAGGCGAGCAGCAACGATATGAAGAGAGGTATCGATTTGCACACGTTCGAATGGTATACCTTCTCGGATGGCAAGGCCTACACCGTGTTGCCAGTAGTTGACGTTCGTCGACTTTAGTAGCAGTGTATAGTTTCTGCCAACGAAGTCTGGCGGAACGACAGTTTGATTCACCTTGGTCTCCTGCAAGGCTATAACACATGGTTCGAGGTTGGAGATGAGCAGCTTTAGCTCGCTAATGTTAGCCCTAAGACCACGGATATTCCACTGGAGAGCGAAGCAGCTACCAGAGCGACTATCCGTAGCTGATCGTGTGGTGGATGACGAGGTTGATGTTCTTCGGATCGGCGGGTCTGTTGTGGGAGAGAGAGGGAGTGCGGTAGCCTCTGTCGGTGAAAAAACTAGTCTGTCACTTGCCTGTGGGACGCTTTGTCCCACAGTACCGGCTGCTGTCGAAACCATTACACTAGTTCTGCCAATACGACAACAGCCGGCACTGGGGAAGCGCTTTGTGTAATGTTTCTGCGGTGAACTCTCGAAGGGCTTTCTCCGGGAGATAGGGGTGATGGGATGTATCCTGAAAGATAATCGGACGCAGCAGCAACTGTTTGCGGTGGTAAAGTAGAGAGACTGACCTGTGGGACGTCTTGTCCACAGTGCCAGCCGTTGCCGAAACTACTACACGATTGCTTCCAGAAACACCGGCAACAGCCGGCACTGGGGAAAGGCTTTGTGTAGTATCGTCGGTGAAATGGTTGTTGTTGTCGAGGCGATTGGTTGATGCTGGTTGATGTCGATCGAGATTCACTGTGGTTGGTGTGGTTTGATGGGTGCCTGAAAATATTGCAGGCGCGGCAGTACCTGATTGAGGTAGGGATAAGCGAAAACTGACCTGTGGGACGTCTTGTCCCACAGTGCCAGCCATTGCCGAAACAACTACACGACTGATTCCTGAACCACCGGCAACAGCCGGCACTGGGGAAAGACTTTGTGTAGTTTCTTCGGTGCGGTTGTTGATAGCGAGACGATTGGTTGATGTTGGTTGCTGTTGATTGGATTTGCTGCGGTTGGTGTGGTATGGTGGGCATCTGAAAAGATTGCAGGCGCGGCAGTACCTGTTTGTGGTTGAGAATTCAAAAGACTGACCTGTGGGACGTCTTGCCCCACAGTGCCAGCCATTGCCGAAACTACTACACGACTGCTTCCAGAAACACCGGCAATAGCTGGCACTGGGGAAAGACTTTGTGTAGTATCGTCGGTGTTCTCGTTGTTGGTTTCGATGCTGTTGCTTGATATTGGTACGGTGTGGATGGTAACTCGGTGGGTTTGCAATGTCGTGGTGTCGTGTGGGATTCCATCGGCTACGGAGGTGAACTCGTCATCAACGGGTTGGGGTAAGACGTCCGGATGACTCCTTCATCCTGCCGTACTTGCGTCGGAAGAGGTACTACACTTTCCCTACTTCCGAACCGAAAAGTCTCGTTGTCCGTGTTCGTGCGAGGGTCTTCGTTGTATTTCGAACGTTGTTCAAGAGTGGGGTTATCGAAGACGCTGGTTAGGGGGTGTCTCCGATACCTCAGACTCTTCGCCGGAATACTCCATCTGGGTCAGGTCATGGGTGGCGGGTGCGATCTTTTTTGGGGGCGGGCTGATGTCTGGCGAGGAGGCTGGTTTGGGATAAACGAATTTTGGAGGTCTTCCACGCTTGGTCTCCTGAACGGCCGGGGAGTTGTTCCTTGAGCGTGTCATCGGGCCAGCCGTCGACTGGGCCACTCGTTGCTCTCGGCTGTGGCGGGGCTTCTCAGCGACGACGGTTTCGCTCACATGATGCACTCTCTCTGGGTTAGACTGCTGCTTAACCTGCTTGATAAAAGCCATCATCTGCTCGATCCTCTCCTCTTTCTTTTTGTTGTCTTCCTGTAACCTGGCGATTTCCTTATCCTTTTGGAGCATGGCTGCTTCCAGCTCCTTCAGCTTCTTCTCGAACACGCTTTGTTGGGCGGCTACTTGGGCGTAACTACCGGATTGTTGTTCCACTCGTTTTCTCGCTTCGGGGAAACTCAGGTTTTCACTCACTTTCACCTTTATCACTTCAACCTCTTTTTTATACACTGGGCACTGGCGATTGGTCGACCGATGGTCACCCTTGCAGTTACGGCACGACGGGGCTTCACCGCATTCTTCCCCGTGGAAGTTCTGCGAGCAATTGACGCAGCGTTGTGGTCCAGGGCAACGAACACGAGTGTGCCCGTAGCTGAAGCAGCCGTAGCAGAGCATCGGGTTCGGAAAGTAGGGGCGAGTAGCGACACGGAGCAAGCCAACTTTCATATACTCCGGGTACGTGGTCCTACAGAATGTAAGGATCAGCGCCGGTGTATTGACCCTTTTTCCACCTTCATTTCGGGTGATACGCTGCACACGGATCACCTTCTGGCTAATCATCTCCGTCAAAATGTCCTTTTCCTCCATCTGAATGAGGTCGAAGCACGAGATGACACACCTACTTACATTCAGATTGGGGTGAGGGACAACCTCTACCTCAGTTCCGTCAATTAGCTTCGTTAACTTAAGTAACTTGGCTACTTGGGCTGGGTCGCGAACTCTTAGAGTGTATTTTGTTCCCTGTGCTTCGGTCTTCGCGCTCTCAATTGGGCCGCCGGCACATGCCTCAACCGATTTCCCGGTAATGTACGGGTTGATCGGAAGCGGAGTTCCGTTCTTTCCAGACAGCTGGAGGAACGTCAATTCGCCAAATTGGTTCGTTGGATCCATAAATTCTGGCAATCTGCGTTTGGCGGACCCCTGGGTCGCCGCTACTAGCGGCCGCCATGTTGTTTTATGACGACAACACTTCTACTGGCAACGGTCACCCGTTACCTACCCCAAATGGACGACAGAAAAGTAAAAGGAAAGATCCTACCTTCTTTTTTCCTTGGTCGTAGAAAGCGATGGCCAGGCGTTCCCAAAATTTTGTGCCGCACTGTAGGCACTACTGGACACTACTGTAGTGAAATCCCTGATGAGAATCGCTCACTTTCTCAATTTCACTTACTTCCCAAACTTTCGACACTTTTTATTTTGTTTCAGCGAAAAACAATTTAAGCACACTGTGCACCACCGACTGGTGAATGAGAACGGCCGGGGAGCCGGCTGACGGCGATTTGTTTGGCCGTTTCAAAGCACGTGGGTGTCACTATTTTTCGCCGTTTTTTGTCGTTCTAACACCGATTTTCACCAAACCTTCAATATCCACTTATTCTTCACCACCGCAACCACAGATTCACACGCGTTTCGATCGCGAAAACCGCGAAAAACACAGAAAAACACCTGGTTTAACTCGAACGCGTGTGCGAAGACAACCGGTCAACACAGTGTGTCGGAACGATCTGTTACTAGAGATGATTTGATCGATATTGTTTCATGCTGTCGTATTAATAATTCAACATAATACAGGGTGTTTAGATGCAAATGATCTACATAAGACAATGTCAGATTACTCTAATGCGTTTTAGAAGCTTGTATTTTACTATTTAATCCTTCAGGGCGTTAAGATGCACCTAATCTTCTTGAAATAAGAACAATTACTCCAGAACGTCGATACAGCTTGGAATTTTGAATTGATTTGGGGCGTTAAGGCGCACTTTATCTACATAGGATAAGGTCAAATTTGTCGTAGGTACCACTTAGAGTTTGAAATTGATCTCAATCAAGGCGTTAAGATGCAGCTGATCCACATAACACAATATCAAATAATTTCACTGTGTTGAAGCAGCATGGAAATTTCGATTGATTTTCCAAAGCGGTTTTAGATCCTTCAGATCTTGCAAAGATATAGGTGAAATAAAGTCAAATAACTCCAGGGCGTGGATATAGCTTTCCAATTGTAATTTGATACAGGACGTTCAAATACACCTGATCTATTTGGAATACTGTCAAATTTCTCCTGGATCAATTGACGTTATACAGAGCGTTAAGATGCACCTAATCGACATAGAATAAGGACAAATGACTCAAGGACGTTGATACAGCAATGAATTATTTCAATGATGTCCTACAGGCGTTAAGATACAGCTCATCTATTTGAGGCAAAATCATATTACTCCAGAGCGTTGAATATCTCGATTGATGTTATACAGGGCTATGAGGTGCGCATGATCTACATAGAACAAAGTTGAATAATCGTAGGGGTTTGATACAAGCAAAACTTACTATAGGGCGTAAAGATGCTTCAGATCTCGCCAAAATCTTTGTGGACTCTTACTCCAGGGCGTTGATACAGCTTGGAGTTATCAAATTAAGTCCCAAAAGGCGGTCACATGTATCTGATCTACATGGAAAAAGGTGAAATTAATCTAGGGCGTTGATCCAGCTTAGAGTATACAATTAATGTCCTACAGGATGTTAAGTCGTATCTGATATACATGGATTAAGCTAAAATTACTCTAAGGTGTATCAACGCCATGGAGCACGTAGGTTTCGATTGAGTTCTACAGAGCGTTCAGATGCTCTAGACCTCGCAAAAATCTGTGTGGAATAAAGCCATTTTTTTCCAGGGCGTTAATAAAGCTAGGTATTTTCAATTGATGTCCTACAGAGCGCCAAGATGCACCTGACCTACATGGAATAAGATCAAATTACTCCAGGACGTTAATACAGCATGAAAATTTCGATTAATTTTCTGCAGGGCGTTGTTTTAGATCTCGCAAATATCTATGTGAAATAATTCAAGCTACTCCAGAGCGTCACACGAATGGATCGATTTATGTCATACAGGGCGTTGAGTTGCACCTGATCTACATAGAGCAAAGTCAAAATACTCCAGGGCGTTGATACAACTACGAATTGATAACTTCAGACCGTTAAGATGCACCTGATCTACATAGAATAAGGTGAAACTACTCCGGGGCGTTAATATAGCTTGTAATAATTAAATGATACTTTACAGGGCGTTAAATGCAACTGATCTTATTGAGACAAGGTCATTTTACTCCAGGGCGTTAATACAGCTTGACAATTTCCTTTGATGTTACACAGGGCGTTTGCACCTAATCCAAATGCAACAAAGTTAAATTAATTCAAGTCAATGATACAGCATGAATTTTCAGCTGATGTCCCAAAGGGCTTTAAGAAAAAAAATCTGAGAAAAGCTTCTTAGTCGTCGACTAAGCGCGACTAAGCAGGACAACAGGGCTGGTTCTGAAATCATTGCTTCACCTAACTTTAAAGAATTTGAGCATGTGTGGGTTAAATCAAATATTGGTAAAGAAACTCATATTTTTGTATCAGTTTACTTTCCCCCAGATCAGGCTTGTAAGTCAACGTACGAGAGTTTTTTCCTGATAGCAGAAGAAATCATAAATCAACTTCCTCCCGAAAACAAGGTGCATATTTATGGCGATTTCAATCAACGTAATGCAGATTTCATTCCTGATTTTGAAAACGAGAGTATTCTACTCCCTGTTGTTGGCGATAATGAAACTTTGCAATTTATTTTTGACAAAACTGCATCCTTAGGCCTTAATCAAATAAATCATGTAAAAAATAAACAAAACTGTTACCTAGATTTTTTTATTGACAAATATGCATGAAGATTTCTGTGTAAGTGAGTCAATTTCACCATTATGGAAAAATGAAGCGTTTTCACACGGCAATAGAATATTCTATGTTTATGCATATTTATCATACTCCTCACGAATATGTGCATGAGAATATTTTCGATTATACCCGAGCAGAAGAAAATAACTACTGAATACCAAATTGAGGTATTCCATACATACCAGATAATTTCCAATACTTACAACCTGAATGAGGTATGAATGAGCCTGCATAAGAGGTAAAATACCTCAAATAATACCTTCTGCATATTCTACAAAATACCAGCTGATACTTAGATCAGGTATTGTAATACCTAAATAATACTTGATGGATTTTCATATAAAAGTGAAATTTTTCAATACTAGTTCAATACCTCCAGCAGTCCTCAATAGCTGTCGAATACCAAAATGAAGTATTTTTAATTGTTTTAAACATTTTTTTCATACATCATTGTAATACCAAAATGAGGTATTGATAACTGAACAATACCTAATTCTGGTATGATACCAAAATATGGTATGCATAGTTATTGGCGAGTTATTCTTTCCCCCTCGGGTAGTAGAGCCAATTATACTAATATTAGACTGAAATTAGATAACGCAAATTGGCAATCTGTTCTGAGAAATCAAAATAATATTGAATCGGTATACTCAACAAATTTGTAGTATATAAACACATAGATATTAAGAACACAATGTAATTTAGAATGGTCTACAAAATGTTTAACATCAAATAAATAATAAATAAGAAAGTTAAAGTTTACCGAATACCCTACAATCGCGCTTAGACTCGAGATAGGTAGAAGTAAATGCAATTTGGAGAAAAAACTCATCCTCATACAACCAAAACAGAATAGTAGAAGGGTTTGTTAAATTCGTTCGATAAATCCTAATGTAAAGATGTGTTATCCTC